>NW_021144848.1:3903772-4133772 GCF_900634775.1 Gouania willdenowi
CTATGATCATTTCTACATTTTTATCTTCAATCTATCTGTTTATCTATATCTGTCTGTCTATTGGCTGAGGCTGTGTTTGATGAAGCCGCTTTAACTTGCAGAAGGTGACGATGATGATGCTTAGCTCCGCCCCCTCCTCCTCCTCCTCCTTCTCAGCATCTCTGGCTGCACCCACATCTCCTCCTGCTCCCTCTGCGGGTCGGACCAAAGAACGGAGCTGCATCATCATCATCATCATCATCATCATCAGGAGGAAGAGGACGCATCCTCTGCAGCGCAGCCCGGGCCGACGCTCCTCATCAGGCCGGCTGACAGGTGTCGGTGGGCGGACACAGAGCGCTCCTCTCCTCGGTGGTGGTGGTTCTTCTCTTCCTCCTCCTGATGATAGATGTTGGTTTCTGCTGCTGCGCCATTTTCCTCCAGCATCTCTGAGGTAAGAACTACCTAACATGCTAACATGATGATGATGATGATGATGATGATGATGGAGCAGCAGCAGCAGCTTTTCATCTGCCGCAGTCTCCTCCTCTTCCTCCTCCTCTGCAGATGCTCCTCAGGACGAGATGTTCGAGCAACACGTGAGAGCATCAGCAGAGGCCTCAGGGTGTGACACACACACACACACGCACATACACAGAGACACACACACACACACCCCTTCACTACACTGTGTGTGTGTGTGTGTGTGTTCCCTCCCCCACAGCCTCAGGTCTGCCATGGAGCCGCTGAGCAACACAAAGACACTGCAGAATCTATCATTGATATAGAATTAACAGCTTCTATATTAAATTTGTATTATGATGTCATCATAAGAACATTAATAATCTCACACTTTCAAATTACTATTTTTTGTTGTTGAGAAAAAAAAATTCTTTTCATCCAGAAACTAAAAAAACAACAGAAGAATCAATCATTTATATTTAATTCATATTTATTATTCTGTTAGTGCAGAGCATATGTGTCAAACTCAAGGCCCGGGGACCAAATCCGGCCGTTCAGCATCCAATTCGGCCCATAAGAAAAATGATTGAATCCCTGCATAACTAACCAAATATTTCAGTTGTAACTGTTTCTGTCCCTCGATCCAAATACACACATTTAATAAATGACAAGAACATGGAAACAACAAATCACACCCAAAATAAGAACAATAGAACAAACTTTAGATGATGAAGAATTAACATTAAAAATTAGATAACTTACAAAAAATGAACAAAATTTACTCTGAAAATAGACTAAGTAGACGTACACAATTACACAATTTCATCAAAAGATGTGTGACAAACAGGCACTTACACTTTTTATTTATCCACAATAACCTTTAATATCTTTTAAACTTTTGCTTTTCTTCTTTTTTAGTTCATTGTTTTCTTTGTTTGTTGTTTCTTAACTTATCTAATTAATATATTTAAAAATTAAAAATAAACTGCAGTGTACTTTCGATGACAGTTGTCTGTGAAAATTATTTATTTTGATTAATTATTGCAATAGAGTTAACATTTTTTTTAATAAAATGACAATATTTGCAGTGGCTTTTGTGCCTATATCACATGACTCTTATTTTATTAGAAATTGTGGAAATAACTACATTTGTCTAAATTCCAACCATTTTTCCACAAAACACGTCCAAATTACAAAAAATTGGACATAAAATCAACGATTTTTGCAGTGTTGATCTTACAGGGACTGAGTTCAGTCACTTATTGCTCAGATATTTATTGGAATCTTTTAAAATGTATATTTTGTGAACACTAGGGCATATTAGTGTTAAAATTGCACTTTATTTCTAACTAATCTGTGGCCCCGTGAGATCAAACTTCTCTGTGTTTGGCCCCTGAACTAAAATGAGTTTGACACTCCTGGTGTAAATAAGACTCAACAATACATGTGCTCAGTTTTCTTGGTGCTTTTTATCACATGATTGCAGTCAAAGTTCTTACAAAATCCTTCAATTTTCCTCAAATTATGACATAACATTTCCCTAAATTAACTAGAAATTGGTCACAAATCCAGGAAATGTAAAGTGTAGATTCTGTTGGGACTGATTTCTGTCACTTATTGTTGTTTCTTACATATTTAGTATTGTATGTCTACATAGAAGTGTAAACTAGGGAACAATAATGTTGAAATTACTCGTTTTCCAACATAAAATCAGTGGCCCACTAGAGGTCAAACTGCTCCGTATTTGGCCCCTGATCTAAAATGAGTTCGACACCCCTGGTGTAGAGTGAAAACGTTTAGAAACAAGAAAAGGTGAGAGTACAAAAAGGTAACTCCTACAAAATAAAAGCACAGGATCTTTAATGACTGCTCGTGTTTTCACAGACAGAAGACGTACGGAGGGAAACCACATGGTTGTGTCTCCTCGTGTTCACAGCGGACCTTGATTTAAATCAAACAATTAAGGCACGCGGTGAATGCCAAGAGTTCAACCAATCAACAGCGTGGTAAAGCGTAAACAAGTCCCTGCTCTCACCAACAGGGGGCGAAAAATCACGACTTTATCTTTTAATATCATTAATCCAACGTAATTATGAAGCTCTTTAATTATAAAACACCATCTGATTATATATCATATAAAATAATATGTTATAGCACTAAATACACAGAAATAATAGGATCAATTAAAAAAGAAATTTCTGTAAAATGAAACAAAATGATAAATAAAATAATCATTACAGACTTACTTTGGTACTTCCTGTTTAAGTTTCCAGTTTTAAACCTTGTTGTGTTTGTATTGAAGCTAAATGTAGAGCAGGCTCTGAGGGAGGCGGAGCTTAAACTGCCGCCATAGAGACATGCAGCTCACATGTTTACTCAGCAGGGCATGTGTCCTAAAACCTTCTAAATGTCCTAATTATGAGATCTATGTCTAACAAAACACATTATTATGCTCCATATTTGTTTTATTAACCTTAAAAATAGGAATATAATTTTAGAGCCTGTGTTCCTCCATCTTGAAATCATGTGATTGATGATGTCACATGGCCCCACTGCCTGTAAACATCCATTGTTTTCTATTGGAGTGAAACATTCAGCCTTTTTTTTTTTTTTTTTAGATCATTTAGTAGATTTTTAGATTATTTAGTAGATTTTTAGATCATTTAATTGATTTTTAGATCATTTAGTAGATTTTTAGATCATTTAATTGATTTTTAGATCATTTGATTGATTTTTAGATCATTTGATTGATTTTTAGATCATTTAATTGATTTTTAGATCATTTAGTAGATTTTTAGATCATTTAGTAGATTTTTAGATCATTTAGTAGATTTTTAGATCATTTAGTAGATTTTTCAGTCACAATAACAACTTGTGGGGTTGAATCTTTACACAAGCAAGAAAAACGAACGTATGTCCCTTTCAGGACTTTGTAGATTTTAAAGAACTGAATCAATCAATCATCAACCATGAAAGGACTTCAGCGACCAATGAGTGTCCAGTGTTGTTACTATGGAAACACTAATTAGAGTGAACACATCAAACTGTGTTAAATGTGTTGTAAACCAGAGGGTGGATGGGTTTAAATGATTATAGATGGAGGAGAGGTTGTGTCCCAGCAGTTGTAGGAGGAGTCTTAAAAGATTAACTCCTCCCACAAAGATCAGATCATTATTTACCTTTGTTTGATGGTGACACTGTACAGCTGTCTCTGCTGTGAACATTAATAATAAAGAACACTGATGGAGAACATGTTTATATTCAGACTTTATTACAAACTTACAACAATCAAAGCTGCATTTGGGGGCGGAGTTTCACAACAAAAGAGAAGTCAGTGGAAGGCAAAGCTGGAGGCTGAAATACCAAGCCACTGACTCAGGAAGTGGAGAACGTCCTGACACTCAGAGCTGTGAGATGTCTGAGGGACGGGGTCAGAGGTCACGCACGCACACACACACACACACACACACACACACACACACACACACACACACACACACACACACACACACACACACACACACACACACACACACACACACACAGAGATGTTTAGGTTAGCTTAGCATGTAGCGACCAGCACCACATGTTTAGGTTAGCTTAGCACATAGCCACCAGTCCCACGTGTTTAGGTTAGCTTAGCACGTAGCCACCAATACCACATGTTTAGGTTAGCTTAGCACGTAGCCACCAGTCTCACATGTTTAGGTTAGCTTAGCACGTAGTGACCAGTCCCACATGATTAGATTAGCTTAGCACGTAGCGACCAGTTCCACATGTTTAGGTTAGCTTAGCATGTAGCAACTAGTCCCACATGTTTAGGTTAGCTTAGCATGTAGCGACCAGTCCCACATGTTTAGGTTAGCTTAGCATGTAGCAACTAGTCCCACATGTTTAGGTTAGCTTAGCATGTAGCGACCAGTCCCACATGTTTAGGTTAGCTTAGCATGTAGCGACTAGACCCACATGTTTAGGTTAGCTTAGCATGTAGCAACTAGTCCCACATATTTAGGTTAGCTTAGCATGTAGCGACCAGTCCCACATGTTTAGTCACACACCTTTGTTGCCATCAGGAACTTGTTCCAGTCTTCTTTGTTTGCTGTTTTTCCTGCAGAAAGCTCCACAGAGTTCTTTAGAACAGGATAACCTGAACCACAGGAGAACACACTTAACTACAGCTCATACACACTTATCTATGTGTGTGTGTGTGTGTGTGTACCTGTCAGCACACACGGCAGTGAACGTGTTCCTGTTTCCATGGCGATCAGTGAAGCTTCGTACACGTTCCTCTCGTCTCTCGGTAGAACCTGCTCCAGGCGTCGGTCCACAGATACCATGAGAACCCACTCACGGACCTTCTCCCTCTGCTCGTCCTACGCACGCACGCACACACGCACACACGCACACACACACACACACGCACACACACACACAGCTGTACAGTCTCTCTGTGTCGTTAGTGCTAACATGCTCCATCATGACTCACTGTGACGTAGACTTTAGTAGGAATGGGAATATCAAAGGGAACGTCTGTGTCCACGAAGTCAGAATGATCCAGAGCACTGAGGGTTCCCTCTTCTATGGCCTGGAAACATAGAGCACTACTACTTAGAGCTGTAGTTGACACATAGAGCACTAGTACTTAGAGCTAATGTTGACACATAGAGCACTACTACTTAGAGCTAATGTTGACACATAGAGCACTAGTACTTAGAGCTGTAGTTGACACATAGAGCACTAGTACTTAGAGCTAATGTTGACACATAGAGCACTACTACTTAGAGCTAATGTTGACACATAGAGCACTAGTACTTAGAGCTAATGTTGACACATAGAGCACTACTACTTAGAGCTGCTGTTGACACATAGATCAGTGTGTGTTTCCTCCTTACTCACATCACATAAATCCAGGAAGTGGTTGAGGAAGATGAAGGCCATGTTCTCCCACCCGACCTCCTGAGGAGAAAGCACACACCATGAGGTCCCCGAGAGTCTTCCTGAGGACATTGAAGGTTAATGAGGGGGCGGAGCCTCTCACCCTGCAGTCCATCCCAGCCTCGTAGAATGCTTTGTCAGCGGGAATCAGCTCCGTGTGACGCAGCAGAGACACAGACAGCTTCACTGCTAGCACACTCTGAAACACACCAGCTCACTGAGCGTTTGTGTGTGTGTGTATGTGTTTGAGTGTGTGTGGTCGCCGTGGTTACCAGTTGCTCCACCCCCTTAGCGGCGGCACGCGTGGCCAGATAATGACTGATCAGCAGCATCTGCTGGAACTCCAGGTGATCTGGAGAGTTAGACTCAGAGGAACGAGACAGGTTCTCACACTGAGGACGCACACACACGCACACAAACAAATAGTGAGCAAACCAACAGCGAATCAGAGCTGACATCAGAGCAGGGGGAGGAGCTTTTACCAGCTGATGGAGAAAGTTCCTAAGCTCCGCCCACATCCTGTAGGAGGTGTGTCCCTGTGTGTGTGTGAGGTTGGTGAGGTCCATGAACACACGTCTGTAGATGTTAAAGTTCTGATAGAAAGACACACAATGTCAGAGTCAGTGTGTGTGTGTGTGTGTGTGTGTGTGTGTGTGTGTACCTGTGTGTTAGCAGCTGCTCCATGCTGTGTGTAGAGCTCCAGAGCCTTCAGTGTGTTTTCCTCCTTGATGAGATGTGAGGCGTACAGAGCCACGTATTTATGGAGGATCTTAAAGTTCTGAGGAACAGAACACAACCATCAGTGTGTACACACACACACACACACACACACACACACAGATGTGTGTACCTGTTTAGATGCCGTCTCAATACATTTGTCCCACTGTCCTCGCTCCACATACATGTCCAGAGCTGCCATGACGTCCACATCTACCAACTGGACACACACACATAAAAAACCCAAATACATTCAATATGGTGTGTGTGTGTGTGTGTGTGTGTGTGTGTGTGTGTGTGTGTGTGTGTGTGTGTGCGTGTGTGTGTGTGTGTGTGTGTGTTCTCACCGTGTCCACTTTGCCCTGGTGTTTGAGGTAGTCTTTGTATCTCTGAGCCACGTAGTCCTCAAACCTGTAGAGCACCAGAGACAGCATGAAACAACTGTGTGTGTGTGTGTGTGTGTGTGTGTGTGTGTGTGTACCTGGGCTCCAGCTCCTTGGCCACCTTCTTAGCTTTGCTCCAGAGTTCTCCCTCCATGAGGACATCAATGGCCTCCTTGATTAGATCCACGTTCAGGTAGAGCTCAGCAGCCTTGAACACACACGCACACACACATGCACACAGGTGTCAGCTCCTTTTGTGTGTGTGTGTGTGTGTGTGTGTGTGTGTGTGTGTTTTTCACCCACAGCGTTGAACTTCCTCAGCCGTGCTAGTCGAGGTCCGACCTGGTGGATCACGTCCAGAGCTTGTTCTCCACTCAGGAACTTAATGGAGAGTTCTGCAGCCTACACACACACGCACACACAAGAGTTGAGGACCTGAGGACCTGGAACTGAGAAAACTAAAAAAGGAAGGAAACACACATACACATATATATACATAGGTTGGGTGGGGAGCACCGCTCCCCTTCATCCCCTTTCTTTTAATTGCACCTCATACATTCACTAAACACACACATTCACACAGGGGATAGGGAAGTGCCATTCCATTAGGGAATGGAGAGGTACCATAACAGGGAGGTGGGTAGGCTCACACATTTGGGCCTGTCGGGTGGGGGCCCAGCCTTCTGTTTCCTTGGGGGCGGTCCCCGCAGTCTGCGGGCCCGGGGCAGCCTGCCGCGCCGTTGTTGAGGGGTGCTGGCGTCTGTGCCGAGGTTGGGGCAGGGGTGCGTGGCGCTTCGGGATGATGCAGTTTTCTGGGGGGCGATGCCCACTCCTGTGTTGGCCTCTCTGCACTGGCTTCCAGTCAGTTTTAGGATTCAGTTCAAGATACTGTTGATGGTTTTTAAATGTCTGAATAGCCCAGTCCATTCATGTTTTCAAGTCGTTAAAAACACATCTTTTTGCTTTGGCCTTCAACACGAGCTGAGCAGATCCCATGTATTTTATTATTATTGTTTTATGTTGTATATTTTGTGACTGTTTTTACATTGTATTTTATAATGTTTGTTGTACAGCACTCTGGGCCGTTGTAGCTGTTTTTAAATGTGCTGTGTAAATAAAGTTGACTTTGACACTGTTCTGGTATTTCAGGTAGCTGTCGATTGCTCATGCGCCGGTGGGGGGGGGCGTTGCCCACGGCCTGGGCTGCTGTCCTTGCTCCGTCTGGGGCTGTGCGGTCTTGCTGGATTGTGGCCGGTATGTGGGGCTGGGGTGGGGGGGCTTTGCCCGGGGAGAGCCCGTCGTCCGTGGGCGGGCTGCTCCTGGTGCTGCTTCTGTTCTGGTTCCTTCTGGCCTGGGGTCCGGTCCCTGCTGGCTCTGGGCTCGCGCCCACTGGCTGCCTGTTTGGTGCGGCTCTGGCCGTCTGCTGGGTGTGGGCCTTGGCTCTTCTGCTGGGGTCTCGGGCGGGGGGGCTCTCTGGGCCCTCCCCGGGGGGTTGGGTGGATGTTAGCGGGGAGTCTTGGGGTTGGGGGTTGGGTTTGGTGGCGCTGGGTCCTCGGCTCCTTGGGGCTTTCTCAGGTGTGTATGTGGGGGGCGGTGGCTGCCTCTCGGCTTGGGATCTTGGGGGCGTCTGGGGGGCTGCTCATTCGTGGGAGGGGGTGGACTGGCGCTCCCTGGCCCCCGCTCTTTCAGTTGGACTGGCTGCATCTTCGGTTCCGGGGCAGTGCTTGGGTTTACAGTAGTGGTTCTTACACATACACTGGTCTATGATACGCTGACATGTCTTAGACTGTAGATAAAACTGGGCTTAACTTTAGACACGTTGATCCTAAATACCTGTTTTAGGTTTTACCACTCACTCCTTCCCTCTGTCCACAGCCACCACCATTATACCTAAGCTACACACTGGTCACCGGACTGGATTGATTACACAACATAATAAACACAATATACACAACTATAACATCACATCTCACTCTCACTTGAAAATAATCAACTCTTCTCCACCCTTTACATTTCCCACCTCGAGTCTCTCCTCCCTATTCCCTCCCCCTTCCACCTAGAACCTGAGGACCAGAACAGTTCTCCATGTGTACCGAGGTCCTCTCTTACCTTCATCCAGGACTTCTCCATCAGGGCCATGTTGGAGTGGTCCTCCACCTTCAGGTAGCTCTCCACGGCCCGACCATACTCATGGGACTGCTCCCACTCCTGGGCCTGCTCCAGGACCCCCTGCACTCCCCTGACACACACACACACACACGCACACGCACAGGTCAGACCTCCTCCTGGTTCCTGGTTCATACCTTCAGGATGTCCAGCGCTGACATACTGAGGTCCTTTCTTGGAGCTCTCCTGCTCGTACTCCTCTTGCAGCGCTGACAGCTTGGTGGGAACATACTCCTTACACATCCTCATGGCATCACTCCACATGTCAGCCATCTGTAACATCAGCACCAACATCAGCACCAACATCAGCACCATCATCAGCACCAACATCAGCACCCACATCAGCACCAACATCAGCATCAACATCAGCACCAACATCAGCACCAACATCAGCACCATCATCAGCATCAACATCAGCACCAACATCAGCACCAACATCAGCACCAACATCAGCACCAACATCAGCACCATCATCAACATCATCAACATCATCAACATGTGATGCTCTAAACCACTGGTTCTCAAACGTTTTTAGCTCTAGTCCTTCTTATTCTTTGTTCTTCTTATGTCCAACTACAACATTTTGCTCATATACTATAAAAACATCATCTATAGATCATAATGATGGAATAAATAAGTGATAACACACATTTTAAAGAATCTAAGTTTGTAAATAAGTAAATTAAACAGTATTTAGTTCCTCCTGAATAGATTTATTTCTATAGTTTTTATCATTTCCTGATGTGGGACTGATCCTTTGTACTTTACGTTCATGTCCTAATCAATATTTTCTTTTATTTTGTGTGTTTTTGTGTGTTGTTGGAATTATTTAAATCATGCTCTCACAGTGTGTGTGTTTCTTATGTCATTTTGTTATTTTTGTGTACGTTGTGGCGATCGTGTGTTTTTCTCTCATTTTGTGTGTTTTTGTTGTCGCTTTGTGTGTTGCTGATAATGTTCAGTATTATTATAATTCTAAAAATAAACATTATCAAAAAACATATTTTTAATGCTTTTATTTATGAATTTCCCACTCTCTAACATGTGATAATGGTCCTACCCTGTAGTATCTAACAGCCAGCTCTGGTTTGTGAGCTCTGAGCAGGAAGGCCTCAGCCTTCTGGAAGTCCTTCAGCTCAAAGCAGAGCTTGGCCTGACCCACCAGGACCTCAGAGACACTGTCTGGGTCGTGTTCCTCAGCCACTCTCTGAGCATTGGACCAGTCCTTGTTGTGGACATACCTGCAGCAGGACACACACAGGAGAGCTTTGTGGGGTCCATCCATAAAGTCAGTAAAATGATGGTCCATTGTTCTATGAATCTGTGATAACCACTTTTATTTATTCATCTGAATAATATCCACTGTTATCCAGGAATGTTTATTATTAGGGGTGGGAACCTCTGGGCACTTCGCGATACGATACAATACGTGATATAAAGCTTACGATAACAATTATCTCACGATATGACGATACTACGATTATCAATATATTGGTCAGAAATCAATCTATGATAATCTATGACATAACAAGAAAAAAAAGATTAAGTGAAAAAAATATAATTTTTATTTTATATCTGAAAGACAATAAATTGAAAAAGTGATGAAAATAGGTTAAAATATGGTGAGTTTGGTGGAGTTGCAGAAAAAGAGTAAAAATAAGCAATAATGGGCGGAAATTGTTAAAAAAAAATCTTTGTTCCTTGAAGGTATCTGGGGACCCCCTCCCAGTGTCTCAGGTTGAGAACCCCTGGTATATAGAATAGATCTGTTCCTGCTGGTACTCACATAGAAACAGCCTCTTTGGGTTTTCCTGCTCTGATGAACTCCAGCTCAGCCTCAGAGAACTTTCCCTAGGGGTTAAACACACAGTATGACCTTTGACCCTGTCTATGATGTCATCAGGCAGCACTGGGAACACAAGAATCTGATTGGTTTATTAACATAATGAAGTCACCTCGTCCTCCAGGTACAGAGCGTGTTTCAGGTGAACTTCAGGAATCTTCTCCTTACAGGCTGAGCGAGCAACATCAAAGGCAAAATCAAAGGATCTGAGAAAGAGAGAGAGAGGGTCACTGTGTGTGTGTCTGTGAGTGCGCCCGTGCATATGTGTGTCTGTCTGTGCGTGTGCATGCGTGTCTGAGCGTGTGCATGGGTGCGTGTGTGTGCGCACGTGTCTGTCTGTGTGTGTGACTCACAGGTTGTCAGACGCTGACTCGATGGCGAACTCCAGCAGGTTGAACTTGTTGAGCAGTTTAACAGCAGCTTCTCCTCCCAGACTGTGAGCCCAGAGATACACCAGCTGCTTCTGGGCTACTGGACCACCATGAGCCTTAGCTACCTGTAGGGGTTAGCATGGGTTAGCATGGGGTAGCATGGGTTATCATAGGTTAGCATGGGTTAGCATGGGGTATCATGGGTTAGCATGGATTATCATAGGTTAGCATGGGGTAGCATGGGTTATCATAGGTTAGCATGGTTTAGCATGGATTATCATAGGTTAGCATGGGTTAGCATGGATTGTCATCGGTTAGCATGGGGTAACATGGGTTATCATAGGTTAGCATGGTTTAGCATGGGGTAGGAAGGGTTAGCATGGGTTACCATAGGTTATCATAGGTTAGCATAGGTTATCATAGGGTAGCATGGGTTATCATAGGTTAGCATGGGGTATCAAGGGTTATCATAGGTTAGCATGGGTTAGCATGGGTTAGCATGGAGTATCATGGGTAATCATAGGTTAGCATGGGGTTAGCATGGGTTATCATAGGTTATCATGGGTTATCATAGGTAAGCATGGGGTAGCATGGGTTATCATAGGCTAGCATGGGTTATCATGGGTTATCATAGGTTAGCATGGGTTAGCATGGGGTATCATGGGTTAGCATGGGTTAACATGGGGTAGCATGGGTTATCATAGGTTAGCATGGGTTAGCATGGGGTAGGAAGGGTTATCATAGGTTAGCATGGGTTAGCATGGGGTAGCATGGGTTAGCATGGGTTATCATGGGGTAGCATGGGTTATCATGGGTTATCATAGATTAGCATGGGTTAGCATGGGGTAGCAAGGGTGAGCATGAGTTAGCAAGTGTTAGCAAAGATTAGCATGGGTTAGCACGGCTTAGGAAGGGTTAGCAAGAGTTAGCACAGGTTAACACACACACGCACAAGTACAGATTTAACCATGGAGGCGTGGTTTGTGTCCTTATAACCCTGCCTCTCAGACCAATTATTTCAACAGTTAAAGTTTGTACAGATGCTTTTATTTTGACGGGCAGAGGTAGTTTCATTATTCAGCATCCCGTGTGTGCATGCTGAGCAGGGTCGGGTCAATTACATTTCTCATTTACAATTATTTTGATTATCCGTGTTCAAGTAACATGTTTCCAGTTTTACATTTATTTAAATTGTAATTGATATTTTTTATAAAATTTCCATGCCAATTACAATTTAAGCTTTAAAGTGACTTTGAGTGTCTTGAAAAGTGCTTTTAAATGAAATGTATAATTATTATTATTATTATTATTATTATTATTATTATTATTATCATTATTTTAAAGTCAATTATCTGAACTCAATTACCATTTCATTATGTTTACAACAGAAACAAATTTTTCCATTACAGTTATAATTGCATCATAATTGTAATTAACAATCAATTACGTGATTACAATTATAACTGACCCCAACCCTGGAGCTGAGTGAGCAGCGTTGCCTGACCACACCCTCCTCACAGCAGTGAAACAGTTCTCATGTGACCCCTCCTTTAGTCACTGCTGTGACAGTCAGACTGGTCACCATGCTATCTTGTGACTTTATCACTCAAAGCAGTTAGTGTTACAATCTGATTGGTTATCACTCTATTCTTCCCATGCCTTCTGTGTTTGTGAGCTGTGTGCTTGGTGTGTGAATCAAACGCACCCTGTGAGCCTCCTCCCACATGTTGTTAGCTTTGTACATGTGCACAGCAGCCTTCCATTCTCTGGCCTCCATGTAGTGATGCTCCGCCTCCAACAGCCTGTTGTCAGCCTCCAGCTCCTGTAGGGGTAACCATGGTGATCACAAAACACATGGCCCACTACATGCTAAGCGAAGCTAACCCAACCTTAGCCAGGTGGAGGTGTGTCTCTGTCAGCAGGTCTGGATGGTGTTTGGCCACCAAACGGATGACATCATCAAAGAGGCGGTTCTTCTTATACATAGAGATGGCCTGATCAGGCTGTTTGACTGTAGAGAACAACCTGTATACACAAAATATATACACATTTATAGATATAAACACGCACACACACACACAGTATGGGGGGTGGATCCATTCTAAATTCATGCGCACCATTCCAACGAACCCACACCCTGCATCTACACGTCTGATCTACATTTCCCATAGACTTAGAATGGGTAGACGGGCACAATGCACATGTCACGTCTGCATGTGTGTTTGTAGATGTATTAACACGTCTGCAAGGTGTGGTGTAGGTCTACACACCTACGCCTAACAAACATAAATATATCAGTCACACGTAGACACAGGTGTGGTGTGAGTGACCTTCACTATGTAGCACCGTCTACGTGACATGTAAACCATACCTGTCAAATATCCTGTTTTAGCTGGGAAACTCCTGTATTTTACCCTCTTTCCCGCCATATTCTCGTATTATTATTTTCCCGTAAATATCCCATATTTTAATTAAAGATTAAATCGGGGCTTTCGCCTTTAATTGGTCATGTAATGTTAGTACATTAATGGAATTCGTCCTCTGCATTTAACCCATCCCTGAGGAGCAGTGGGCAGCCATTTTGCGGCACCTGGGGAGCAGTTCGGGGTTAAGGGACTTGCTCAACATCCCACAGTGACGGCCCAGGTGAGGCTTGAACCGGCAACCCTCCGATTACAAGCCCAGCGTCCGTTAATGTAATAATAATTAAAAGATGTCTTATTAAACTGAACGCTGTCACTAACCTCGTGAGAACTTCCTCCTGAAATGACCTGAGTGATTAGTGATTAGTGATTAGTGCTGACATCAGCAACAAACCCAGAAACAACTCAGAACAGAGATGATAATGAAGACGTTCTGGTGATAAAAACTAAGAACTGGTGTAAATATGTTATAAAATATAACATAGAGTTTATCTTCATAAAGACCATCAGGATGTGACACAGTTACACGTTCTGTTAGATTAATAACTGATATTATAACGTCTACCACAGCAGAAGGAACCACGTAAGTCACCATGAAAAATCATCCAATCACAAGCTCCACAAATATACACTGTTTATAAAGTGTTAAATAATGTAAAGTCTGTAATAAATGTGTCTAATAAGTCATTAGTGAATATCAGAGAATCACATGAGTGAGTATGAGAAATTATAATAAAATATATAATAAAATAAAATGTTAATGTTTAACTTAAAGACAAACAATGTGAAATTAACAGTAAATATGTAACATGTTGACTTGTATATAAACTGTAAGTATATTAAATAAACACATGTGCTTCATAAACACATTTATGTTTTTAATTAGGCTGTTTTATAATTTAGGAATTAGAGCTGGGAGATATATCGAGATTCAAGATGTATCGAGTTTTATATTTTGGCGATACAGAAAACTATAATATTTCATATATATATATATATATATATGTATATATTATAGCTTATTATGTATCAAATACTAGTTTTAGGAGTCGCTGCTCAGAACAACATGTAAAGCTCAGTTAGATGATTAATGAGTCACATATTGATCAGCTGTTTGTTCATAAATGTTGACCTACCAGATTCTAATCACATAATTGTATATATTAAGTGGTTGATAAGTGGATATTTTAGATTATTTATACATCTTTTTTTAAATGTAAGGGATACTCTAGCTTGGTTGGGGGGGGTGGGACGACTGGTAGTGGGCGCCAGAAAATTTCCCTTATTTTCAAATCCAAATACTTGACACTTAGAAATAAATATTAGGCGTGCAGGTGTGTACACGTGTACAGGTATGTAAGTGTGTGTGTGTGTGAGTATATGACAGACCACCATTTAGTCTGGTTACAGTCTGTGTCACTACACCCGTCCATAGAGTGGTAGTGACTGTAGTGTTATGCTCTGAGTCAGATCATTGCTGTGATTGGACAGGATACAACACACACACACACACACGTGCACACCTAGTGTTTACATGTCACGTAAACGGTGCTACATAGTGAAGGTCACACCTGCCACTACACTTAACTACTTAAACTAGGTCAGTTTAGTGAAAGTTAGGCAGGTACACGTGTGATGGATTAGTTTGCATTCATTTAGACTGGATTCACCTCCCACACACACACACAATTAAAAATATATACACACACACACAACATATATACACATTTGTAGACATACACACACAATTATAGATACTGAGGATTTCCCTTATTTCGGGCCATCAGCGATCGACCGATCCTTGCAAATGAAACCGATCTTTTCTACCTCTGCAAAGGTGTTAAAGTGGGTGATGAAGTCTGCCACTGTCCTCTTCTGCTGTGAGATGACTGACAGGCCCCGCCCACCAGGTCACACAAAAAAAAGAGCGCAAAGGATCACAATTTATAATTCCTGTAACACGAAAACGCCACGTCATTCACTATAAGGCACCACCACACGTGTGGAGCATTTGAAGCTAGAAATCAAGCTAATGCTAAAGCTAACGGAGAAAACAGACAGTGGGCTGCTGTTAGTGCCTATGAGCAGTGAAAAGATCAAAGCAACTATGAAGAAAATGATGGAGTTCATGACTTTGGACCTGAATAAAAAGCTTCCACTAATGTATAAGTGACTGTAATAATAAAACAACTGACCTGAGTCATGTTCATTCTGTCATTACACGTTGACTTATGAAAATGTTACACATGATGCACTTTAATATTTCTGTAGAATGTTTGACCTTTTGGAGCTTTTATCCTATAAACTGTTGCAGATTATTTTTAGATTGATATTTTTACATTTAAATATCCACAAAGCTGATGCATTTGAACATTTTTTAAATGTCTGTACTACAAGGAAACAAAACTCAGACACTTTATTGGTGGTTTAAGATGTTTTGTTAGTTTGTCCTGTAGGTTATTATTATTATTATTATTATTATTATATCATCTACCCCAAATCCTGTGATTTTCTTTATTTGTAAAACTAAATACTTTATTTTAGTCAAAGAGCTGTAAACAGGTCTGCAGTGGAACCTGATGGACACGTATTTTGAACAACAATGTACTAAACTTTTAATTTATATTAGAAATAACTACCTCACCTGCAGTTAAAACAACAAGTTTGTATTGTTTCACAGGTATTGTTCAATGTTTTACAATAAAATAAGAATGGAGCATTCAAGGTGTTTGATGTGAGTTATGAAAAAAATTGTGATCGGCCAGAAAAGTGCAATCGCTGCACCCCTAATAGACACACACACACTTATATTCTTCTTATACATAGAGACGGCCTGATCAGGCTGTTTGACTGTAGAGGACAACCTGTACACACACACAATTATAAATATACACACATATATACATAATATATACACGTACAAATATATGCACACATTAAAACAAATATGCACACACACAATATATACACAATTATAGATACACACACATACTGTACATAATTCTACACACACAGAGATACACACACACACAAACCTTTCAGCCTCTTTAAACTTCCCGTCTGCCTCCAGCTGCTGAGCTCTGCTGACGTACAGAGACGTGACCTCATCGTCTGTCATACACGTCACTGCCAACTACACACACACACACGCACACGCACACACACACACACACACACACACACACACACACACACACACACACACACACACACACACACACCGTTGAGTACTGACTAGTTTGCAGAAAACTGTGTTAAACTGCTGCAGAGAAACTCCAGTGGTGTTCTAAAGCAGATGGTGATTGTGTGTGTGTGTGTGTGTGTGTGTGTGTGTGTGTGTGTGTGTGTGTGTACCTTGTGTGCGTCCTCCCAGCGTCCTGCTGCTGTGTACATGTCTATAGCTTCTTTAACGTGACCACCTTTAACAAACAGCTGCTCTGCCACCTACAGGTCACCACACACATCACATTAGACACACACTAGAGAAGCCTTAGAGAGCGGTTTGCAGGTGCTCCTCACCTGTAGCTCCTGTGTGGAGGCGTAGTGCTCAGCGATCTTAACGTAGTATTTTGCTGATGACGGGTCGTCCTGCAGGTCCAGGATGTGAACGGCTTTCTTCCACTGACGAGCAGCCACGGCCGCTTCAATGGCCTTCAGCGAGCAGCTGATGGGCAGCGCACCACACTTTAGAACAAACATGGCCAACTGGTGGCCCGGGGGCCACATGTGTAATTTCATGCTACCCCAAAAATTGTTCTGTGTAAAAATACACAGAACAAAAGCAAAAATACATTAAAGGCTCATGTTGAGCTAAATTAACATTTCTGTTCTTTAAACATGATAAAGGTCTATTATGACTTCATAAACATGATCAAAGTGTTTTTTTTATTGATTCCATCAATCATTAGTCAGAAGGTGATTTACTACTTTCTTACTACAGGGTGAACACAAACACATCGCTACAATTTAATGACACGTTCCCACTTTGATGACGAATTTGATGGGGCACTGAGCTGGAGATGCCACGCCTCCAGGAAGCTCTCTGTTGTGATTGACATGTAAACAGACACGCCCACAAAGGTGAGCATGTCAGCGTCCTTCACACAGTGCTATGTATGTATTTTCTACAGTCTATGTATGTACTGGTGAACGCCCCGCCCCCCACGCTCTGTCTGTGTTTATAAATCAGCATGAGCTCAGCTACAGAGTGGGTGGGAGGAGGGTGGACCGTCTTCTGACCCTACGTCACTGTGCGGGGAGGAGGAAGTCAATGTCCCGTCTATAGACACGCCCACTCATGAATATTCATAAGTAGGACGGAAATCATCCTGTTTGTGTAGAGTTGGTCAGAAAGTGACTTTTCAAAAGCTAAAACTCTGGAAAACAGGTGAGTTTGGGAAAATAAACCGCAAATATGATGTTTTTGGGGTTCTTAGAATAAATGGAGATGATGGTGAAAAATAACATGACATGGGAACTTTACAAAATACCATCGTCCACAATACCTTTAATGCTCAGATTGGTCATTATTCTCAATAAACAAACATATTTTTGTGGCCACGCTGTAATAGAAGTTGCACCTCTGCTTTAAAACCTTACTTCCTCATACACTCGTTTCTCACCCAGCTTCTATGAAGTGGTTAATGGCTGCGTCCATGTGTTTCTGCTGAACCAGGAAGTCTCCCCACGCCTCCTCCAGTCTCACCACCTCAGCAGGGAACGCCATGCGGGCCAGCTCCACCGCTACAGGGGCCCACAAGGACAAACCTAGAGTTAGAACAGCTACAAGCTCCACCTCTGGACCAATCAGTGTGTGTGTGTGCGTGCGTGTGTGTGTGTGTTGAGTGGACAGCATGAGCTGACCACACGCTCAAAGTAACAGTTCCCATGTTACACACTGAGCACTCAGAGCAGCTGGTGTTATAGTCAGATTGGTCACCGTGTTCTCCTGTGAATCAATGACTCCTACCTTTCCTGTAAGCTCCTCCCCTGCAGTAACAGTCCAGTGCCCTCTGGTAGTTTCTGATCTTCTCATACAGGTCTCCAGCCTGTTTGGGATAACGTGCACTAATTAGTGATGTACGGGCACTAATCAGTGATGCACGTGCACTAATCCGTAAGATATGTGCACTAATCAGTGATGTACGTGCACTAATCAGTGATGTATGGGCACTAATCAGTGATGTACGTGCACTAATCAGTGATGTACGTGCACTAATCGGTGACGCACGTGCACTAATCCGTAAGATATGTGCACTAATCAGTGATGTACGTGCACTAATCAGTGATGCACGTGCACTAATCAGTGAAGTACGTGCACTAATCAGTGATGTACGTGCACTAATCAGTGATGTACGGGCACTAATCAATGACGCACGTGCACTAATCAATGACGTACGTGCACTAATCGGTGATGTACGTGCACTAATCGGTGATGTACGTGCACTAATCGGTGATGTACGTGCACTAATCAGTGAGGTACGTGCACTAATCAGTGAAGTACGTGCACTAATTGGTGAGGTACGTGCACTAATCAGTGATGTACGGGCACTAATCAGTGATGTACGTGCACTAATCAATGACGTACGTGCACTAATCAGTGAGGTACGTGCACTAATCAGTGAGGTACGTGCACTAACTCACTCGTTCGTAGAACTCTCCTTTGATGAGGGAGGCTGCGATGCGGTTGACGCTCTCGCTGTTGTCGCTGATCTCTGGGCGACTCAGGGCGAGGCGTGCGGCCTTGGCTGGGAGCCCCGCCCTCAGGTAGAGAACCACGGCGCCCTGGAAGTCCCCCTCCCTCTCCCTCAGCTCCCCAGCCTTCTCATCCTGACCCGTGTCAGTCAGCCAGCGGTAGAAGTCTGAGCGTAGACGCTCCAGCTCTGGGTGAGCCTGCACACAGAGGAGCACTTTATAACGTTTTAACAATTTAATGATTCAGCGTTTTGACATTTTAATGATTTAATGTTTTAACATTTTGACATTTTAATGATTTAATGTTTTATTGTTTTTTTTTCCAAAACTGTTTTTTATTAATTTTTAGAACATAACACACTTAACATACATAAAAAACAACACATTTAAAAGAAATTAGAAATAATAAAGCAAACATCACACTATTTCCCACGCTCCTTTAACATACAACATGAATGGCCCTCATACACTCTCAAAAACATTTAATCTGCCCTTCAACACATAGGTGATCTTCTCCAGTGGGAGGGTTGACAACATCTGTTGTCTCCACTGATCCACAGCAGGTCCATGACTCAATACAGTGATATACATCTCTTAGCATTCAACAGGCTTATATTTATAAACATTTATGTAAATATGTATATTTCTCTGGGTATAAACCAAATAAAAATAGTCTACAGTCCAATATAAATTTCTTAGAAATTATTTTTTCAATGTCATCTCTTATTCCATGTTTTATTGTTTTAACAATTTAATGATTTAGTGTTTTAGTGTTTTGATAAAAATAAAGGCTGGTAAAACAGTTGCGTCCCTAAAACCTTTAGTAACGCAGTTTCCTCACCTGCTGTAAGTGAATCCGCCCCTCAGTGTTTTAACATTTCAACGTTTTAACTCGTGTGTTAATGTTTTAGCCTTTTAATGTTTAAATATTTTACTGTTGTAATGTTTTAACATGTTATTGTTTTAAGGTTTTAAAATTTTACTGTTTAATGTTCTAAAGTGTGTTTTTTTGTTTCAATGTTTTAATGTGAGCATTTCAATGTTTTAACATTGAAACATTTTAATATTTTAATGTGTGTGTTTTAATGTTTTAACTTTTAATTTTTTAACTTTTAATGTTTTAACTTTTAATGTTTTAACTTTTAATGTTTTAACTTTTAATGTTTTAATGTATTAATGTGATGAGTCCAAACCTTAGCTTCAGCCACTGTGATGCAGTCGTCCCACATGTGGAGCTCCTGGTACATGTCTATGGCTTCATCCACAGCGTTCTGCAGTAGGTCATTAGATTACAGAGGTCAAGGTCATTAAAGAGGTCAGAGGTCATTACATTACAGAGGTCATTATATCACAGAGGTCAAGGTCATTAAAGAGGTCAGAGGTCATTACATTACAGAGGTCAAGGTCATTACATTACAGAGGTCATTATATCACAGAGGTCAAAGGTCATTAAAGAGGTCAGAGGTCATTACATTACAGAGGTCAAGGTCATTACATTACAGAGGTCATTATATCACAGAGGTCAAAGGTCATTACAGAGGTCAGTGATGGTTCACCTGCTCCATGAAGTACATCTCAGCCAGTTTAAAGTTCTTATCCAACATGGCCACTCTTGCCTGGACCTGGTAATGAGCTGCCCCGTCTGCTGCCTGATCTCACACACGCACACACACACATGCTAGTGTTGTTATTATGTAAATACGACAATAGAACTTTATCACAGGAATAGAAACATTAATATTAGTATGTTGATGTAGGACTAAAACCATTCCCTCCTTCTACCAGCAGGGGGCAGTGTTTATCAGCTGTTCATAATGGTGGGGGTAACTCACCGTCTCCAAGGACACTCTATCAGCAATAGCGTTGGTTTGTCGTAGAAACCGAGCCGTGGCAGCGTCACCCAGCGCCGCAAAACACCTAAAAACACAACGGAGAGCAAAGAGGGAGGAGCTAGAATGTAGGAGGAGGAGTCAGAGTGACATCAGTGGGCGTCCAACACTAGGAAGAACAGTCTGGATACAGTAATTAAAAGCTGTGAATGAACTGAGACGCAGACGTGGAGCAGTGAGGAGGAGTGTGTGTGTGTGTATGACCTCTCTGCGATGTGCAGCTCATGTTCTTCTACACTCAGTCTGCTCAAAGTTTTCCACATAGCTTCAGTTTCTGCTGACATTTCTAGAGTCTCTAGAAACTCCACAGCTCTGAAACACACACACACACACACACACACACACACACACACACACACACACACACACACACACACACACACACACACACACACACACACACACACAATAATGAACACTGTGCTATGAATGAATGAATGAATGAATGAATGAATGAATTAATGAATGAATGAATAGATAATGAAAGAATGAATGGATGAATGAATAGATGAATGAATGAATAATGAATAATGAATAGATGAATGAATGAATAGATGAATGAATGAATGAATGAATGAATAGATGAATGAATGAATAATGAATAATGAATGAATGAATGAATAGATAATGAATGAATGAATGAATAGATAATTAATGAATGAATGAATGAATGAATAGATGAATGAATGAATAGATGAATGAATGAATGAATGAATGAATGAATGAATGAATGAATGAATGAATGAATGAATGAATGATGAATAGATGAATGAATGAATGAATAGATGAATGAATGGATGAATGAATAGATGAATGAATGAATAATGAATAGATGAATGAATGAATGAATGAATGAATGAATGAATGAATGAATGAATAGATGAATGAATGAATGGATGAATGAATGGATGAATGAATAGATGAATGAATGAATAATGAATAGATGAATGAATGAATGAATGAATGAATGAATGAATAGATGAATGAATGAATGAATGAATAGATGAATGAATGAATGAATGACGGTACCTGCTGTAGTCTCTATCATCCACAGCGGTTCCAAACTCAATGAGTCCTTCGTCCAGCGTGTAGGCCACGGTGTGGACGCCCTCCGTCACGATCACGTCCGTCCTCCCGTCCACACGCTCCAGGTTTACGATGTCTCCCTGAAGGACACGCCCACCACAGCAAGCCCCTCCCCCTCAGTGACATGCAGTACTGACGAGTTAGTGGTGTTCTACAGCAGCTGGTGATCGTGTTAACTGGTGACTGAGTGTTAGCTGGTCATCAGCTAACATGGACAGCAGTTTGAGCAGAACATAAGTTTATACTGGTTTATACTGGTTTAACCTGGTTTATACCAGTTTATACTGGTTTATACTAGTTTATACTGGTTTATACCAGTTTATACTGGTTTATACTAGTTTATACTGGTTTAACCTGGTTTATACCAGTTCATACTGGTTTATACTGGTTTAACCTGGTTTATACCAGTTCATACTGGTTTATACTAGTTTATACCGGTTTATACCAGTTTATACCGGTTTATACTGGTTTATACTGGTTTAACCTGGTTTATACCAGTTCATACTGGTTTATACTGGTTTAACCTGGTTTATACCAGTTCATACTGGTTTATACTAGTTTATACCGGTTTATACCAGTTTATACCGGTTTATACTGGTTTATACTGGTTTAACCTGGTTTATACCAGTTCATACTGGTTTATACTGGTTTAACCTGGTTTATACCAGTTCATACTGGTTTATACTGGTTTAACCTGGTTTATACCAGTTTATACTGGTTTATACTGGTTTATACTAGTTTATACCGGTTTATACTGGTTTAACCTGGTTTATACTGGTTTATCCTGGTTTATACTGGTTTATACCAGTTTATACCGGTTTGTACTAGTTTATACTGATTTATACTGGTTTATACCGGTTTATACTGGTTTATACCAGTTTATACTGGTTTGTACTAGTTTATACTGGTTTGTACTAGTTTATACTGGTTTATACTGAATTATACCAGTTTATACTGGTTATACTAGTTTATACTGGTTTATACTGGTTTATACCAGTTTATACTGGTTTGTACTAGTTTATACTGGTTTATACCAGTTTATACTGGTTTGTACTAGTTTATACTGGTTTATACTGAATTATACCAGTTTATACTGGTTTAACCTGGTTTATACTGGTTTATACCAGTTTATACTGGTTATACTAGTTTATACTGGTTTATACCAGTTTATACCTGTTTAACCTGGTTTATACTGGTTTATACCTGTTTATACCTGTTTAACCTGGTTTATACTGGTTTAACCTGGTTGATACCAGTTTATACTGGTTAAACCTGGTTTATACCAGTTTATACTAGTTCATACTGGTTTATACCAGTTTATACCAGTTTATTCTGGTTTATTCTGGTTAATACTAGTTCATACCAGTTTATACCGGTTTATTCTGGTTTATACTGGTTTATACTGGTTCATACTGGTTCATACTGGTTTATTCTGGTTTATACTGGTTTATTCTGGTTAATACTCATTTATACTGGTTTATACTAGTTTATACTGGTTTATTCTGGTTAATACTAGTTTATAATGGTTTATATTGGTTTTTACTGGTTATAGTGGTTTTTACTAGTTTATTCTGGCTTATACTAGTTAATACCGGCTTATACCGGTTTATACTGGTTCATACTGGTATTCCTCAATAAATCTGACTCTGATGAAGGAAGTTTGACAAGGTGATTGATTGATGATGAGGCTGACAAACAGCACCCAGCAGCGCTCAGCTCTACCCTTCCACCTCGACCGTGACTCAGGTGTTAGAGGGTCGTCTTCTGATCGAGAGGTTGGGGGTTCGATCCCAGTACCTGACTATGTGTCGAAGTGTCCTTGGGCAAGACACTGAACCCTAAGTTGCTCCCAGTGGTCGACTAGCGCCTTGCATGGCAGTCCTGTCCCACTGGTGAATGAGCTGATATGTAAAGCGCTTTGAGACTGTTTCAGTGTGGTGATAAAGCGCTATATAAATCAAGTCCATTTAGTCCATTTACCTCACTAATGTGGCCATAGGCATTTGTGTGCTGACCTTAATAGTGAATACGTTAGCATGTGCTAACCTTGATGGGGAACACGGTGACGCTCTCTGGGCTGTCGATGCTGTACCACACGTACAGGTTCCCTCTGTTCTGAGCCACTACCACATCACTACCAGGAACCCACTGCACGTACGAGCAGAAACTCAGCACAGACGTCTTTAGGCCCGCCTCCACGTCGTACAGATGGAGCTGAGACACACACACACAATCACAATTTTTACATTATCAACAGTACCAGTGATGAACAGTATCACTGTTCTTCTTACACTTGTTCTTGTTTTCTAATGCTTTTCCTCTTTTAAAGTGAACCTGTAGTGAATGTATGGAAGAAAAATTATTCTTTTTATAAAATGCACATTAAAAGGACTTTTTAGAACAATTTTATACCTTGGGTCATAAACTATGGAGAGCCTCCATTTTAATCAGGATATGACACACGCTAGGTGAAGCAGCTGTGTGTAACCCCTCCCTCAGTGATAAAGGTTGTATGTTAGGAGAGGATTAAATATCACCTTTCTCACTAACTTCCTGCTTCCTGCGAGTCTCCCTGCACGCACTCAGCATCACAATCAGCCTAACGGGCTAATAGAGCTGTTGGTAGCAGCAGAAACGAGCCATGGCTGAGTAGTTCGGTATTGGAAGAGCACAATTATGGTTAGAAACGGTGATGAAAGCTGCGTGAAAGGATATCTGTTCATTGATTGGATGAAGATCAGCACCTAAACCAACAGGTAAGTTCTCCTGAAAGAGTTCATCATTTAGTCATAAGGAAAAGGGAGAGAACAATATGGTGGGGGTGTGGTTAGTACCATGACACCCCTCATAATATCCCCTATAAACAGAAACGTTCTCTGAACACGTACATTTACTGCATTCAACCACCTTTTGTGAAGGAATTCTGTTCATTAGCTTAGCCTATTAGCCTATTAGCTTAACCTATTAGCTTAGCCCAGTGTCGTTATTTGTCTCAGAGACACTAAACAAATGTTTCTGTTGTTATAGCAACCATTGGCTTTACACTCCACCATTGTTCAGAAACTGTAGACCAACGAAACACTGTTGCTTAGCAACAGTTACAGGAATCAACTAACGTGTGTCATATCCTGTTCAAAATGGTGTCCCCGATCATTCTAAAAAGTCCTTTTAATGTGTGTTTTATTATAAAAAGGTGCACATATTTTTGTTATTAACATTTTCATTACAGGTTTCCTTTAAGAGGCTCCACCTTTTACCAGAGTCACTGCTCACTCTGTGTGTGTGTGTGTGTGTGTGTCTCACCCGTAGTTTCCTGTCTCTAAACAACAGTTTATGTCCCGTCTCATTCAGCTCCAACCAGTCGATCTTTGAGTCGTGGCTGATTATTCCCAAACTGTGTCCCGCGCTCAGGTCCACTGAAGAGGTGGAAAGCAGAGAGACCATGAGGCGTGTGACCCTGTCAGTGACTGTCAGTCGTCACAGGTGTGTGCTTCTCACCCACTGCAATGGTCTTCATATCGATGAGGTAGGCCAGTCTCTTGTTGTCCTCGGCTCCTCTGAGCTTCCTCTCATTCAGACGCACACTGGACACACAAACAAACACACAACTCGACTACATAACAGTGACGCAGCACATTTTAAAGAAATACATTTCATCTGACACCTGATAATACTACACGTATCATTTACAAAAAAAACATCAGCTAATTATCAAAGGCTTTTAAATCAGGACGTGTAGGAAAGAAACTGTAAACACTGAAACATTAACGAATAACTTATCACCACGTGCCCTTCAAAATAAAAGCTTCTGAATCTAACAACTGGCCTAGATGGGGCTCAGTTTGGACACTGTAGCTGTAGCAGAGTGACTAAGGATCCTTTGGATTTATTTGTGTCTCTGTTGTTTTGTGTGTTTTTGGAGTCATTTCATGTTTTTTTGAGGTGGTTTTGTATTTTTTTTCCTGTTATTTACAGTAATTGTGTGTTTTTGTTGTTTAATGTGTTTTTGGGGTAAATATTGTGTATTTTTCTGTTGTTTTGTGTGTTTTTGGAGTCACTTTGTACTACAAAGCTAGATAATTATATCCTGGATTTATCTCTGTTGGCTTTACCTAACCAAACATTGTCAGTCAGACAGAAGCTGTCCTATGAATCTAGATCACGACTCACTAAGTTAAGTGAGCTGATTTCAGCCTGGCTGCGTGCGCGCTCTAGTGACAGAGGGGGAGATTACAGCGTCAGACCAATCACAATCACTTAGAAACTGGAGAGCAACTTACGTTACAATTGAGGAATAATTCTTAAAAAAAAAACTTTAGTACTCGCTCAGATCTGATCCAGAACAGGACCTGATTCTGACCAGGATTGTTACCATGGTGATTTAGCTCCGTAAGAAGTTAGCCGGCTTAGTAAGACAACACACTGATTAAATCCCAGAAATTAGAGCAATAAGAGGGTGTATTTTTGTTGTGGTTTTCTATTTTTTCTGTAATTTATTTGTGTGTTTTTGTTGTTTTGTTGTGTGTTTTTGGAGTAAATATTGTGTATTCTCTATTGTTTTGGAGTAAAAATGTGTTTTTCTTGTGGTTTTGTATTTTTTCTGTAATTTATTTGTGTGTTTTTGTTGTTTTGTGTGTGACAGATGTTACCTGATGAGGTGAGGGTTCATGAACTCCGTTCGGACCGATCCCAGGATCTCATTGTTGCTGTACTCCACCAGGCTCAGCTCACCAGCGTTAAAGATCATACACACCTGAGCACAGTGTGTTTCAAACCATTTATTCATGCATTCACTCCACATTCACGTCAGCCTCTAAGAGGTTACAGAAAGCCTGAGGGCGTGGCCTAAATAACACCTGTCAATCATTGGAGTCGATCAGAGGTTTCTGAGGTTATTGTCGTTCTAAAACAGTCCTTTGTTGTCTGGGACACTCTGAGAGACTATCCTGTTCTGTTTGTCCTGTTCACTAACCAACCAGTGGAACCAGATGTTCTCCACCTCTGAACCTGTCTTCCTATATTCTTCCCACTGTCGCTAAATGCTTGTTCATGTGGATCTTGTTGGATTCTTTCTTTCTTTCTTACTATGGACTTTATATTTTGTTAAGCACTGAGAGGACTTTGTTGTAATTTGTGCTATATAAATAAAGTTCAGTTGTCTTTGTTTAGTGTCTGTCAGCAGGATTTTCTACATCAGAATTATCACAGGGGCCTCAAACAACTGTATCTGATCTAAAGGTCACATGATCAACATTCATGTAATAATAACCAATCGACTTCCGGTTTGGGTGAACATGGGATAGGGTGCGTCGTCTCTGTCTCCCGCAGCTACAACTTTGAAAATCTACTTTTTCCTTAAAACCCCCAACCTGTTTCGAGGGTTATAACTATTATCTAAACCTAAACCAGCCCAGAGAGATGTCGAAAGCTACAAAGTCGGCAAAAAAGACAGAAGCGGATGCCTCTGCGACTAATAGCGACACAGCGCTAACTAGCATAGCCGCCATGCTGGAGGCCCACAGAGCAAGCCTCGCAGCCGACTTTAAAGCTTCATTTGCCGCTTTGGAAATGAGACTTGAAAAAATACAGTCAACAATGACAGAGCAGGGTCAACGTACAGACTCTTTAGAATCCCATGTCGAGCTGCAAGACCAGCGGATCCGGGCACTGGAGGAGAAGTGTGTGGCACTTGAGGCTAACAACACCAAGCTAACGGCTAAGGCTATCGATTTGGAGGGCCGCAGCCGCAGAAATAACATTAGAATAATCGGCTTGCCTGAATCCATCGAGGGCCCCAGACCCACAAGTTTCTTCGCTGACGTTCTGGCAGAGATATTTGGTGACCAGATTCTACAGTCTCCTCCTGAGTTGGACAGGGCCCACAGGATGCTCACCGCCAAACCACAACCAGGCTCCCGACCGAGACCGGTGATAGTCCGTCTCCATCGCTATCAGACCAGGGAATTGATTATCCGAGAGGCCCGTAAAAGCCGAGGGAAGCTCCAGTACCGGGGGTCACCAATTCAGATCTTCGAGGATTACACGCCAGAGGTCGCCGAGGAACGGGCTAAATACCGTGTGGTGATGGCCCAGCTCTACAATCTCAACCTTCGGCCTGCACTCCTTTTCCCGGCCCGACTGCAGATTACCCTAGAGAACGGAGCGAGGAGGAGATTCTCATCTCCGGAGGAGGCCTCAGTCTTCGTGGCCGATTATCAACAAACCTCGAGGCCTGATTAGCTTAGGTGCTAACTCACCGGCCGTTGATGTGGGCTAAAGTAACCTAGCCTCCTTACAAGAGGGGGCAAAATTAACATTACACATCCGTAAACTGCTTGTTTCAAACGGGAACCTTTTGTGCCTTAGCACCAGTCAGTGTTTATTTGTTTTTTACTCTATTTGGACAATATACTTGGTTATCTTGTTTGCTTGGAGAGGTTTGGAGTCGTGTTGGACATTGTGGAGCTCAGGCCTGAAGCCTCACTGTTTGACTGTTCTGATGTGTAGCTGGATAATAGTTCATAGGATGATGTTGTGCTGTTAAGTTACTACATGGTGAGAAACTACTATAATTTTTCTATGTATATAATGAGGGAGGAATTGTGACTACAATTGACCATTTAATTTTCAAATCCAAGTGTTTAATGTATTGTATTTCAGTATCTCTTATTATTATTATTTTTATTTATTTTTTGTTATTAGTATTTTTAATTTGCTTTACTTTGTTTTCACCATGTTGTGACTATTTAATCGCTTCAGGTATTCAATATCTCTCAAATGTTTATACGTACATTGCACAAGATTATTTTATTTATTTATTTTACTTTACTATTATTATTTTAAATTTTACTTGTTTATTTTTCTTTTCATTATTTACTTTACTTTATTTAATTTTCAATTCATTGTTGCTATTGATTTATACTGAGTATTCAAAACCTCTCCCATATCTATCTACGCGTTGTACAAAAGTTATTAACATGTTCAAGGTTCACACAAAGGACTTTGGGTTTCAAACAGTATAAAGAAGCTGCAGAGCTGAGACAGACAGAAGAAGAGGAAAGATGACACAGAAAGGGAAGGTCGAAGAGTTGGGGGGTGGGGAAGAACCTCTTTACCTGAAACTGTTTACTTAGAATTTTGTTTTTTGTTTGTCTTCATCTCATGTTGTGCTGTCTCTGTGCAGAGGTTCACATGCACCTCTGGCTGCTTGCTCCCTGGAGTTGACCTACCAATCTACTGCTGGATGCTGGATCATGGCTAGTGTAGTCAATGGGGGTGCTGCTAGTGGACGGGCTGTGAGGATCATTTCACTAAATACTGGTGGGCTAAACGCTGCGATCAAACGTACGAAAATTATGACCCATATCAAAAACCTCAATGCCGACATAATGTTTCTTCAAGAGACTCATCTATGTAACGCAGATCACAGAAAATTAAATAGGCCTTGGATTGACAAATGTTTTCATTCTCAATTTAATGTGAAAACAAGGGGTACAGCTATATTGATCAGGAAAAATGTACACTTTAACCCAGATAGAGTACTAACAGACTCAAGCGGTCGTTATGTTGTTGTCACGGGGACATTATATGAAAAACAAGTAATCCTAGTATCAGTCTATGATCCCAATTGGGACGATCACAATTTTGTAAGCTCACTATTTGCTACCATTCCCAATTTAGACTCTCATCTGCTAGTAATGGGAGGAGACATGAATTGTGTAATTGACCCGATACTAGATAGGTCTGTCACACGATCAGCCACACCAACTAAAATGTCCCAGGCTTTTTTTCACATTTACGGCACAATACGGATTTATTGACCCCTGGCGACTCTTACATCCCTCCATTAAACAATACTCCTTTTTTTCTCATGTACACCGTTCCTTTTCCCGTATAGACTATTTCCTGATAGATAAAAAACTTTCCTCAGCAATTATCTCTACTCAGTACTTACCCATCACAGTGTCGGATCATTCCACGGTAATTTTGGACCTCCATTTTAGTATGAAACCAAAAGGATTCAGACATTGGAGTCTGAGTCCTCTTTTACTAGCAGATGTTGACTTTTGTAAGTACATCTCGGACTCTATTACATTCTTCTGTGAAACTAATATAAATAATGAAACCTCCCCGTCTATAATATGGGACACTCTCAAAGCCTATCTGAGGGGTAGAATCATTTCTTTCACTTCACATGCAAATAAATTACGGAGGTCCCGGCAAAAAGAGCTAGAGGAATCTATCGGAGACTTGGATAATCGATTGTCAAATACAGGTACACCGGACCTGTACAAAGAAAGAATAAAACTTCAACCCGAACTAGATCTCCTTCTCACCACTGAAGCTGAACAGCTCCTCCTTCGCTCTCGGGGACTAGTATATGAGCACGGGGACAAAGCTGGACGCCTATTAGCACATCAGCTTAAAACGAGATCCGCTTCGAATCAAATTATCCAGATAATGGACGAGTCAGGCTCCATAACTTTTGACCCGGACAAAATAAATAGGTCATTTTAGGTCATTCTTTTCCCAGCTATACACATCAGAATCTTTTTTTTGAAAATCTAGACCTACCCAAGGTCTCACCCGAAAATAATCTGAAACTAGACACTGCTATCACTCTGTCCGAAATGAAGGAAGCGATACAGTTAATGAACAGTAACAAATCACCTGGTCCTGACGGATACCCGGTCGAATTCTTAAAAAAAATCTCAGATCAGTTAGCTCCACTTTTACTCGACATGTTTAATTATTCATTTCAACCAGGCACCCTGCCACCCACATTAATGCAAGCTTCCATCTCCTTAATTTTCAAGAAGGGTAAAGACCCACTAAACTGTGCATCCTACCGCCCAATATCACTCCTTCCAGTAGATGTTAAAATACTCGCAAAACTATTAGCTCGTCGATTAGAGTCCGTCATCCCCCTGATCATTTCAGATGACCAGACAGGATTTATAAGAGGAAGACATTCATATTCTAACATAAGAACGCTCCTTAACGTCATCCTCTCACCATCCCCCTCCAATGTCCCAGAGGCCATAATATCTCTCGACGCCGAGAAGGCATTTGACAGGGTGGAGTGGGAATATCTTTTCTTTACCCTGCAAAAGTTTGGGTTTAATAGTAATCTTATCTCATGGGTCAAACTACTTTACTCTTCTCCTTATGCTTCAGTGTGCACAAATAATCAACGCTCTACGCCGTTTTCACTTTTTCGGCAGTTATCCCCACTGCTGTTTGCACTGGCGATTGAGCCGTTGTCGGCTGCTCTGAAGAAGAGAGCATAGAACATCGGGTCTCATTATATGCAGATGACTTGCTTTTATATGTCAAAAATCCTCTGAAAAGCATTCCTCATATCCTGACACTGTTGAACTCTTTCGGTCACATATCTGGATATAAACTTAACATCTCTAAAAGTGAATACTTCCCAATAAACCAGTCGGCCAAAGACATACCTCCCTTGTCTATTCCTTTCAAACCAGCCATCACAGGATTGAACTACCTTGGCATTACAATTACACACTCTATACGAACTATGCGTGAGAGGAATTTGACCTCATTGACAGCTGCAGTTAAATCAAATTTACAAAAATGGGACTATTTGCCGTTATCTTTAGCAGGTAGGATACAAATAATTAAAATGAATATACTACCGAGATATTTGTATGTTTTTCAATGCCTCCCGGTGTTTCTTCCCAAATCGTTTTTCACAGCCATAAATGGTATTATTTCATCATTCATCTGGGTTAATAAACGTTCAAGGGCCAATCGAACACTGCTCTGCAGGGATAGATCAATTGAGGGGCTGGGGCTACCCAATCTTATTGGCTACTATTGGGCAGCCACTATGAACAAGATTATAGCATGGTTCACAAGCCCTCACCTCAAGTGGTGCTGAAGTGAGTCCGTCTCATGTTCCTCATCTCTGTTGGCTTTGGCTTGCAGTACCTTGCCCCTCACACTGTCAGATTTCACTTCTAATTCAGTTGTTGTTGGAACTCACAGTGCCCAGCTCACAGTGCCGGCCTCCACCTGTCAGTGGATCACCAACTTCCTGACTGACAGGAAGCAGCAAGTAAGGCTGGGAGGCATCACATCCAGCACCCGGTCACTCAGCACTGGCGCCCCTCAGGGGTGTGTTCTCTCCCCGCTGCTATTCTCCCTCTACACCAATGACTGCACCTCAGGGGACCCCTCTGTGAAACTCCTGAAGTTTGCAGACGACACCACCATCATCGGTCTCATCAGGGATGGGGACGAGTCTGCCTTCAGACGGGAGGTGGAACAGCTGGATCTCTGGTGCAGTCAGAACCATCTGGAACTGAACCCACTCAAGACTGTGGAGATGACAGTGGACTTCAGGAGAAATCCCCCCCCACTCACCCCACTTACCATTCTGAATAGCAAAATGGCTACCGTGGACTCCTTCAGGTTCCTGGGATCCACAATCTCACAGGACCTGAAGTGGACCTCCCACATAGACACAACCAGGAAAAAGGCACAGCAGAGGATGTACTTCCTGCGACAGCTGAGGAAGTTCAACCTGCCCCAGGAGCTGCTGATAATGTTCTACACCTCCATCATTCAGTCTGTTCTGTGCACCTCCATCACTGTCTGGTTTGGATCTACAACCAAACTAGACAAACACAGACTACAAAGGATAGTCAGGACTGTAGAAAAGATCATTGGTGTTGATCTGCCCTCCATCCAAGACTTATACCTGTCCAGGGTCAGGAAATGGGCAGGTAGCATCACTGCAGACCCCTCACACCCTGCACACAATCTGTTTAAACTCCTCCCCTCCGGCAGACGCTACAGATCACTGTACGCCAAAACTACCCGCCATAAAAACAGTTTCTTCCCCCAGGCTGTCACTGTGATCAACTCTAAACAGTCAAAGAGTGTCAGACCTGGTTCTGTGAAATAACCTGGAACTAAACATAACAACCCTGGAACAACCTGTCACTGCGAAATGTTCATGGACATAATTTTTTCATTTAAATGTTCACCTGCACTACTGCACTATTATCTTATTATTATTATTATTGTATTTTTATTTTATTTCATTATTATTATTATTATTATTATTATTATTATTATTATTACTATTATTATTATCTTGTTATTTTTATTTAGTTTGCACATATTAGTCTAACTACTCTTATATTTATGTTTATACTTCTTTTTTCATTTATTTTTCTTTATTTTATTTACTTTTCTTTATTCTAGTTGATTGTTATTATTTAATGTTATACTACCTGAGAGAGCACAGGTCACCAAAAGAAATTCCTCGTGTGTATTCATTCACCCCTGGCCAATAAAGTTGATTCTGATTCTGATTCTGAACTCTTAAAATTTGGGCACAAATACGGCATCACCTTGGATGTCTCACTGTCCCTCTAGCATCTCCTATTTGCAATAATCATCTCTTTATTCCAGCGAAGACCGACTCACGATTTGCCACCTTAGAAAAGAAGGGATTATGTAATTTGGGAGACCTGTACATGGATGGTGTGTTTGCAAGTTTTAATCAATTAATCTCTACTCTTAACCTACATAAATCAGACTTCTTCCGGTACTTTCAACTGCAGAACTTTGCAAAAACGCACACTACATTATTCCCACAGACTCCAACACCCAGTGGAATAGGCTAAAACCTTAACAAAAGGCCATGTTTCATTCTTTTATAAATTACTCTCTCCTATGAGCGAATCTATTAATAAAATCAAGGTACACTGGGAGTCAGAACTACAACTTAATTTCTCTGAGGATTTCTGGGAGGGGCCTTGAGGGCTGTTAACTCGTCGTCCAATTGTGCCAGACTCCCTCTCATACAATTTAAGGTCCTGCATAGATTACATTATAGCAAGGAGAAACTTTCAACGCTCTATCCAGACACCGTTGACCAAAATTGCAATAGATGTTCTCAAACCCCATGCAATCTCACTCATATGTTTTGGTCATGTCCTAAACTGTCCACATTTTGGCAACTATTCTTTAAAACAATTTCAGATGTTTTGGACATTAATATACTTCCTACCCCACATATTGCCATTTTCGGCAAACCTCCAGACGACCTTCGTACTACGAATATTCAAAACAATGTCATAGCCTTTGCGTCCCTTATTGCTCGTAGAAGAATCCTCTTGTTATGGAAGTCTTCCCAACCACCTTCAGTCAAAGTTTAGTTACGCGACATTCTCTCTCTTCTTAAACTTGAAAAGATCAAGTTCTCACTTAGAGGCTCATCTAATAGATTCTACTCCCACTGGAGACCATTGCTCTCCTATTTGGATGGGCTCCCAGCTAAGGAAGTCTGTTTGTAAGCACCCACTGTGGGCTCATGTGAGCACCACTTCTCACTGTGTCGGTCCACTGGCGGCAGATGACCCCCCCAGCACATATTCATTATAAAATATGCCAGCATGGCGGTTCCGCATCAACAACCAGGGAGTGGGCAGCCATCGATATTCATTCTGTACTGTTGTTGACAGCTATTCAGGCAGGTATGAGGATGCGCACATGCATGGTTCATGTGTAGATGTGTAGCTGCACATGTGCACTTAAATATGTGTGGACATGTGTATGTGTGGGGGTGTATGTGCTGTGCAGAGCTAAGTGTATATATGTATATGTACTTTTTCATATCTATTTTGTAGTCATATTTGCACGGTAATTATTTAAGAGGCTCAGGGGTTTGGGGTGAGGGGAGGGCGGGGCTTTCTTTGTTTTGTTTGGATCAAGTTTTTGTCTTTTTTGTCCAAATTGTTCAATTGTATAAAAAGAAAAGAAATTGTACGCTTTTGTATACAGTTATATCTGTGACTTGCATTTCATAAATAAAATTATAAAAAAAAACAATCAGAGCATTGACACAGGGAACAATAAAGAGTTTGTGTTTCTGTTGTTGATGCATTTTTCAGTTATTTGTGTGTTTTTGGACTCATTTGTTGTGGTTTGTATTTTTGTCTCTGTTATTTATTTGTGGTTTTTAAGTAAATGTGTATTTTTTTTATTGTTTTGTGTTTTCGGAGTCACTTCAAGTAATTTTGCATTTTTTTCTGTTATCTATTTGTGTGTTTTTGGAGTAAATATTGTGTATTTTTCAGGAGTATTGTGAGTTGCTGTGGTTTTGTATTTTTTTCTGTTATTTGTTTGTATTTTTGTTTTGTATGTTTTTGGAGTCATTTCATGTGATAACAAGCTGCCAGTTTTCTGTGTCTGATCCAAACCTTCCCTCTTTTAAGTCCCTGTTGTCTTTGGTCACATGACCAAACACTGCATCTGATGGGTCAGCGCGTTCTTACCGACTCATTCTCAAAGAAGAACTTCTCGTTTCCTCCTGAGCCGGGCCAAGGAACCTGTAAGAGAGAGGTGGGCGGAGTCAGTGCTGAGGTGTGTGATGGCGGGTGGTACCAGTGGTACCAGTACCTCACTCAGCTTGTTGGTGGTCATGTCTCCTAGCAGCAGAGTGTCAGAGGTGTGAGCTACCAGGTAACGGTCCTTCCCCAGGATCTTCACCTCCTCGATCTCATAGCCGTAGTAGGACTTTAGGACCACCCGGGTCAGCGTGGACAGGTTCTTCACTATCACCTGGAGATACAGATACGTTTAGATTAACATCCTAAACTATCATCATCTGTCAGCTAAATGTAAAAACTCAGTCCCTTTTTCATAGTCGACATATTTTGAATATTTATCTCAGTTTTCTTTCATTTGAGACAGATGTTCTAGATCACTGTATGTGATGAAATGTGTACAGAACACATGAAAAATAAATCTAAATGTAAAATTTGAATAAAAATGTTAAATGTACATTTAAATGTTACATTTATATATAAATCTAAACTTTAAATCTAAATGTTAAATCTTAATCTAAATGTTAAATGTAAATCTAAATGTTCAATCTAAATCCAAAAGTTAAATGTAAATCTAAACGTAAAAATGTTCAATCTAAATTTAAACGTTAAATGTAAATCTAAATGTTAAATCTAAATTAAAAAATGTTATCTAAATATTAAATTGGTGGCCAATTGTAAAGATAAATGTTTAGAAAATATACAAAGTGGGCAGGTCAGCGCCTGTCAATCACTAAGCCCCGCCCACACCACAGACTGGGGCTCAGTGAGTGAGGAGAGGGGAGGAGCCAGAGACATAGTGGGAGGGCTCTAAACTGCCCTCACACTGTTTAACAGATGTACATGTAGATTCACTGAGAGTAGCACCATGCTGTATGTAGTACACTCACTTTAACCAGTGATGAAGACACCGAGGATGAAGAACACCTTGGAGGGTGGTGTGTGTGTGTACCTGGCTGAGGCCCGTGTAGGTCACCTCAAACTTGTTCCTGTAGATGGTTCTACGCAGGCAGCAGTCAAACAACTCTACACCTCCACACAGAGTGCCCTGAACACACACACACACACACACACACGCTGCCTGTGTAGCATTGTGTAGCTCGACCTGTTACATCGATGCTTCTATAGAAGTTATCTCAGCTGAGGAAACACCAGATGGATGAGCAGTCTGTGGGAATCAGACTGTAAGGACAGTGTGTGTGTGTGTGTGTGTGTGTCTCACCGCACAGAGCCGTGAGCCGTCCTTCTTCCAGGCCAGGCTGGTGATGGTGTAAAGGTTGGTGATCTCTTTGGGCTTTGCTTCATCCCACAGTCCCCTTCGAGGGGCCCAGTTAAACACACGCAGCCTACACAGACACACACACACAGACACACACACACACGTTTAAACCCACACTGAGAAGAGCTGGTTCAGGGCGTGGTCTCACTGACCGGTCGTAGCTGCCCATCACCACGGATTGGCCGCTGGGGCTAGCGGCGGCCACGCTGAACTCTTTCTCTGATCGATCTCTGCTGTGGTCAAAGGTCTGCAGGACTCCGCCCTCTCGGCTGTACGCCACCACCTTCTTGTCGGCTCCGCCCACCATGAAACTGTTAGTGCCCCATGCCAGAGCGTAGGGCGGGCACGGGTGAGTCACCACCTTACCCTAGCAGGGGCAACAGGACAAAGAGGGTTTGATTAGAACAGTGGTCAGTCCTGTCTCCATCCAGGAGGTCAGTGTGGACATTGTGGAGGAGTACAAAAACCTGGGAGTGGTGATTGACAATAAACTGGACTGGGGGAGGAACACTGACTCCCTCTACAGGAAGGACCAAAGCCTCCTCTATTTTCTGAGACGCTGAGGTCCTTCAACATCTGCAGAAAAATGCTGAGGATGTTTAATGAGTCAGTGGTGGTGAGTGTGATCCTCTACGCCAGGGGTGTCCAATTCCGGTCCTTGAGGGCCACTATCCAGCATGTTTTAGATGTTTCCCTCTTCCAACACACCTGATTCAAATGATTAGGATCGTTATCAGGCTTCTGCAGAGCTGGATGAGGAGTTGATCATTTGAATCAGGTGTGTTGGAAGAGGGAAACATCTAAAACATGCTGGATAGTGGCCCTCGAGGACCGGAATTGGACACCCCTGCTCTACGCTGTTGTTTGCTGGAGGAACAGACTGAGGGTCACAGACATCAACAGACTCATCCACAAGGTCAGTGACGTTGTGGATTAAACTGGACTCTGACAGTGGTGACAGAGATGAGGAGCCTGTCCAAGGTGAAGACCATCTTGGTCAATGAGTCCCACCCACTTCATGATGTGCTGGTCAGTCACAGAAGCACCTTCAGCCTCTTTAGAACCTTCAGCACCTATAGAACCTTCAGCACCTTTAGAACCTTCAGCACCTATAGAACCTTTAGAACCTTCAGCACCAGGCTGATCCAACCACAGTGCTCCACAGAACGCCACAGGAAATCATTCCTGTCTGTGGAGATAAAACTGTATAATTGATCACTGTAACCACAACTTGATTGTTGTAAATATATAAATCATATTTGTATATTGTTATTATTATTATTATTATTATTATTAATCTTACTTTATTTTTCTACTACTGTAATGTGTGTGTATCTGATTCTTATTTTTAACAGTCTTTTACTTAATTATACACTTATTTATTGTTTATTCTTTCTTTTGTCTTTGTTAAACATTCTTATTCTTTCATTTGTGATTTTTTTCTTAAGTGGCTGTAACATAAATAATTTTCCCCTGAGATTAATAAAGGAATTCTGATTCTGATTCTCAACATGTTCAACCCTTTAGCGACCCTCCAAAATAAAGGTTCCAGAGAGCGGGGACCCTCCAAAATAAAGGTTCCAGAGAGCGGGGACCCCCACTGTATCTAAGGTTGAGAACCCCTGGGTTAGCTTAGCAGTGCTTGCTAAGCAGGGTCAAAGGGTAAAAAGGCAGAGCTTTGCGTGTTGGTAATAATTATGAGAAACAAACCTGGGACTCGCCCGAGCCTTCGTCATCGAAGAAGTACCGAACGATTGTCCCGTCAGCGTGACCCGACATGAAGCCTTTAGCTGAAACACTGACACACGCACATAGGAGGGAGGTTAGAGTGGCATGTGTGGTGTTCCACAGGGCTCAGCGTCAAACCCATGCCGCTTCTAACAGCTGAGCTAACGCTAGCTGAGCTAATGCTAGCTGTTAGCGTGTGTTCTTACTTTGACGTCAGAGACACGATGTAGGACTCGGTGGTGTAGAGGGTGGACGACTTGTTGGTCAGCGTGTTGGCGAGGCGGACCTGTGACCAATAGAGGTTAGTCATGTGACCAACATGTGGTTTGTGTCCGGGCACGTGGGCGCCTCACCTTCCCCTCGGCCAGTCCGTAGACGATGGTGTTGTCAGTGGGCCAAAGGAGGCGGGTAACGGAGCTCTGAAACACAAACACTTCCTCATTGGGGGGCGCAATGTTTACCAGATAGTAACACACGTGACCAGCAGGGGGCAGCAGAGATACAGCTGATACTCACCGTCTGGATGAACTTGTTACTGATGGACTTTTTATCTCCCCTGTGGAGCAGAGCACAGTCAGTGTGTTTGTTCACATGCATGCACGTTCTCAATGGACCCTTGAGACTGACGTCACGGCACATTAACCCAGCGCCGTCTTGGAAGATGACGGGCCCTATACGGATGCACCTGCGTGGGTGTGTTTACTTGAATAATGGTTATTTTTTGGCTTATTGAAAGCAGCCCACGTGATCAACGATTGACCTCAATATGTCTGAGAACACAGATTATGATGACACTCTACCAGAAGCTGAGAGAAGTCAGTACAAGGAGAAACTGGGTCTGATCGGTGAGAATAAACCCTACAACGTTCCTGTTGACAAATGGAATGAAGATGTGTCTTATTTCCTAGGAGTGACTCATCCTGACATCATCTTTACATCTATAGCTCATACACTATAGACATATGAAAAGTTAAGGGACTGGAAGTTTACAACCAGTTTGTTTGTGGCTGCTTTTATTCATAACAGACTCCATGTGGTTAAATCCAGGGTAAGTAGGTTAATTTTTCATAATTCATCTGTAATATGAGTGTGTAATGCTGGGTTTTCTGAATCTGAGCTATTTTATTGATGACATAAATTTGTGTGAAAAATAGATCTGCACACCTGGATCAATGCAAATAAAACTATTTAATTTCTGCAGCTTTTGGTTAAAGGACCTTCATCAGGGTAACAAACAACATGGTGACAATGACCAGGATGATGTAATACAGTTAAAACACCCAAACACAGCACAATGGTTTACCATCACTGTGGAATCTCTACTTTGCTATGTACAGTCTATGGTTTTAAAACCTTTCCTGGGGTGTCTTATTCTTCCATCACGCATTGCCGTACATCATGTGATCTGTGAGGTCATGTGGTCTATTACTAAAGTTCAAATTGAATTAAACACATATACAGAGCCTGAAATAAATAACCCCATTAATCACGTTTATGCCTTATGATAACCTTATCTCAGAAAAAAATCTAAATAGTTTCAATTTTTTTGCCTTGCGTGTTGGTGTTTTTCACATTTTTCATGCTTTAGTTGATTTTCACCCCAGTTTAATGGTGCAGTCTGCAACTCTTATAAAAGTGACTTTTTGTCATATTTGCTAAAGCTGTTACTATGTAAGGACGGCTTTACCTGAAACTAGTAGTTTGTGTGAAAAAAACAGCCTCATCGAGCCTTGATTTACATTATGTTTGATTTGTAATTGTTACACTAAAACTCTGTGGTGCATGTGTTGTTCATGTGTGTGCAGCAGTGTGGCTGCTGTAAGTGACACTGTGTTGCTGCTGCTGCTGAGGTGTGTGTACATTGAGAGAGCGAAGCGCTGCAGTAATATGCTTTTAACAGAGCATGTTACATTCCTGTGATGTTGCTGTTGGGCTAACGCTAGCTTGTTAGCTCCTCTGAGGGAGGGACTTTGGAAAGTTTGGAGGCAGGGCAAGAGAGCAGCGGGGAGGGAGAAGGAGAGCGATCTGAGAGTTGCGGACTGCACCTTTACGTAAGTGTCTTCATCATATACAACTAATTTTAAAATTTTTATGCCTTACTATAGCCTTATCTAAACAAAATCCAATTTTTTTCATGCCTTGGCGCTGACAGTTTTTATAGAATTTTTAAGACAATTACAAATACAAAGTCAATTATCTGAACTCAATTACAAATTAACTATGATTACAACAGCAACAGATTTTTTTAAATACAATTAAAACTAGAATATTTTGCATTCCCTGAAGAAAAAGCACATGAGGATGCATAACTGAAATGCACCCCTATTTGGCTGTTGGAAAAAATATAACCTAACCCCTAAACTGACAACGTGACAAGGATCAAAGGAATGCCACCAGCCAATCAGGACCCAGCATCCTGGACACAACCATTGCTATGGCAGCAGTCGCTATGATAACCGTTGCTGTAGAAACCACTTTTATGGCAACCATTGCTCGCTATGGTAGCTGTTGCTACAACAACCTATGCTATGGCAATTATTAGTAAAAATTAGTGATGCCTTCTGCATCCTCACTGATTAAAATTAATTATCAATTACACAATTACAAATATAATCGACCCCAACCCTGACAAACACACACACACACTTACCACTCCTCTCCAACTCGATACACAAATATGATGTTGTCGGACTGAGCGATGGCAATCTTTGTGGAGTCTGGAGAGAAAACCATGTCTGTGACCGAGTAGCTGTCCTTACCGAGCTGAGGAGAGAGCACAGGTTACGCACACGCACACACACACACACACACACACACACACACACACACACACACACACACACACACACACACACACAAACCTTGGGCTCAGCAGGTTTGGTAGAGAACTTATCTCGTCTCTCTCCGTGTTCATCATAAAGCAGAACGACTCGATCCACTGAACAAACGGCCAGTCGACTGTTGTTAGGAGACCAACACATGCACACGACCTTAGCAGCTCCATCCTGTTACACACACACACACACACACACACACACACACACACACACACACACACACACACACTTGTCACTAAAGATCTCAAAACAAAATCATTCATTTTAAAATAGAATAGAATAGAATCAACTTTATTGGCCAAGTAATGTATGTTATACACACGAGGAATTTGACTTGGTGAACTGTGCTCTCTCTAATAGTGTAACATTAAATAATAACAATTAACTATAAAAATATATAAACATAAATATAAACAGTAGTTAGACTAATATGAGCAAAACTAAATAAAATAATATAACAAGATAACAATTAGAATATGAGATAATAATAATAATAATAATAATAATAATACTAGTAATAATAATAATAATAATAATAATAATAATAATAATAATAATAATAATAATAATAAGAGAATAGTGCAGTAGTGCATTGATGAGTAGTGCAGGTGAACATTTAAATTAAATAGTATGTACATTCTCAGTGACAGATTGATCCAGGGTTGTTACGTTTTTCATGTTGTTTTCAAGACTTAAAGGATCCTCCACTATTTTCATCAATGTGTTCTAAAACCTTCTAAATGTCCTCATTAGTAGATCTATGTCTAACAATTTTGCACCATATTTGTTTTATTTCCTTTTATAAATAGGACAACTTTACAGTTTTAGAGCCTGTGTTCCTCCATCTTGAAATCATGTGACTGATGATGTCACACGGCCCCACTGCCTGTAAACATCCCATTGTTTTCTATTGGAGTGAAACATTCAGCCTGGTTTTTAGGTTGTTTAGCAGATTTTTCAGTCAATATAACAACTTGTGCTGCTTTTGGTTGGTGTAAAAAACCAGGAAAAGTTAAAAATGTTGACGTAAACCACTTTTTTTTTTTTTACTGAAAGAGGATAAAAACAGTTGTGACAGTTCCAACTCTGAGGTTTGGTACACAATGAAGCAGAGAAGAAGAGCTCTCCCAAGGGACCTTTACTCTTCCTTAAACAGTGCGCTGACATGCTCTGGTGGCTGAAGTTAGTGAATAAATTATGCACGGTTAAAGACACTCAAACCCTGAGGATAGAAGGATTTTTGGGTGAGATTCCTTCAACAATGGATGTTTACAGATGGAGGAACACAGGCTCTAAAACTGTAAAGTAGTCCTATTTTTAATAGTTAATAAAACAAATATGGTGCATAATAAAGTGTTTTGTTAGACATAGATCTACTAATAAGGACATTTATAACACATTTAAAAACAGTGGAGGATCCTTTAACACATCATGAGTTTATAATAACACTTAGTTCCACAGAACAAGTTTATTGAACTATTGTAAACAATGAGTGAGTTGAACAGAGAACATATTTGTATAATAACAGTGATATATTCAGGTGTGAAGGTAAATATGGTGTTTTTCTGTAACCAAGGGCAACCGCAGCAGAAAGAACACCAGGTTACACGGAAACCTAAAGAGCTGTAACACCTGCAGCACTATTAGAACACTTTAAAGCCCTCATAGCACGAATTAACATGTTCAATTAGGATCAAATACCTTCTACACATGATGTTAGCGGCTTTTTTAATCTGCGGGTCTTTTGGAGCTTCTACGACAGGAGGTTTTATCGCCATAAGCGGGTGATTTGTAGCGGGAAAGAAGGTTAGCACAGCGCCGATTAAACGTGTAAAAACAGGTCGTGTTTATTCACCTGAGGGCTGAGGAGAGTCTTTAGATACTTCAGCTGCATCTCACTCAATAAACACGGTCAATAAAAGCACAAGGACCGAAAAAAGCTTCACAGTTTACACCGTTAGCAGCTCGGACGCCATCTTCATAAACAGAGCCACCGTCTCCATGGTAACAGCGAGGAGGCGCGGTCTGAAGGTGTGGCCTGGAGGTGCGTTTATAAGCGTGGGAAATTCAACGCTCAGCCAAAACATGAGCACATTTTCCAGATATCCTCAGTTATCTGGATCAATGATCCTGATCATAGTACATCATCATTGACACTTTAAACCACACGTGTCAAACTCAAGGCCTTTTAAATCATCCAACTCATCCCACAGGGGAAAGTAAAAATGGCTAAAAAAAAACCCAGTATAAATGACAAAATAATGTATTTGTGGTTTTCTCAGTAGGGTTGTAAAGGGGTGTAACATATATGGAAAATCTCCACGCAAACATATTTATTTAAATCATAGTATAACATTTCAACAGAATAATTTGAAAGTAGAACTTGATAATTATCCAAGTGGCAACCTCTGCCAACCCCTCCAATATTTGCAGGGGTTGGCAGGTTTCTCATGCATGTATTACACAATGGAAGTCCTTTTAACTCTAAAATTGTAGCAGTCAAGAGTGGCCAAAAAATGGGCAAATAAAGATGAATCGGGTGGTGTGTAATGACAAAAGGTAGCTTTAATGGGCAAAATGTGGCAAACAATAGTGAAAACATGTGGAAGAAAAAGAGGCAAAACGTGGGAGTAAAAAACAAATGGTATTTAATGGGCAAAAGTTGACTTATTTGGATGAAAAGTGGCCAAAAAAAATGGAAAAAAAGACAACAAATGGTGACAATGATGATGATGATGATGATGATGATGATGATGATAACTCAGAGGTTTTCTTCATTAGTGGTTCAACGTGGTCACACACACATACACACACACACACACACCTTCCACCACTGACTTCACTCATTGCTTTATTCTCAGACTAATAAACTGGTTTCCTCCTGACAGTGGTAAATACTGGCTGATGCTGTGGTGTTAATATTTAGTAATGGGACGTGTGCAGACGTCAAACACTCCACTGAAGTAGGGCTGGGCGATATATCGAGATTCAAGATCTATCAAGTTTTCTTTTTGGGGGATATAAAAAATCACTACATATGTACATATATTATGGCTGACTTTGTTTTAAAATACTTGTTTTAGGAGTTGTTGAAACTGAAATGAAAAGTTGTAAATTAGAGTGGACAAAACAGATAGAAAAAGTGTTGAAAAGGGTTCAAAGTGTCAATATTGGAACAATTCGTTTAAACTGGCAAATAATGGCATGACAGAGGGTGATTAAATGTTAATGTGGTTAAATTAAACTGTTGTTAAACTGAGGTTAAAAGTGACAATAATGGGTCAACATATGTGACATTAGGTGTAAAAGTGGTAGAAATGGTTTATAAGTGCTCAACATGTCTGGAAAGTGGAAAAATGTGGAGAAAAGTCATTAAAATGTGATGTAAAAGTGTCAGAAATGGGAGAAATGTAGCAAAAATACATTAAAAGGAGCAAAAATATGGCAAGAAAAAGTGATGAAAATAGGTTAAAATATGGTGAGTTTGGTGGAGTTGTAGAAAAAGGGTAAAAATAAGCAAAAATGGCTCAAATTGTTAAAAAAAAAAAAAAATTCTGTTTCTTAAAGGCATTCAGCGACCCCCTCCCAGTGTCTCGTGACCCCAAATGGGATCCTGACCCCAAAGTTGTGAAACCCTGCACTAAACAAGCCACACCACAAAACTCACTCACACGTGCTGTCCCTTAAAGGAGAAAAATCCTGAAGTGGAACATATTGATCAGCTGTTTGTTAATAACCTAAATTTTATTATGTCAAACTTTATTTGAATAAAAATTATCCGGATTTATATCGCATATATATATCAATATTTTGGTCCGTATTGCCCAGCCCTGCACTGAAGACGTGAGCTCGGCTGTTAATATATCAGCGTTTGATGGTTTCACATTAAGGAGCAGTGGCTTACAGGTTAGGGTTAGATGGACTCTGATCTCTGTCCTCATGTGAAACAGAGAAAAACAAACTCTGAGATCCATTAAATGTCTGACCTTTGACCTGTGGTTGTTTTGTCACACATGATTGGATTTTGAATCAATCAAAAACAAGGTCGATCACATGATAGACCTTCATCATGTCCTCAGAGTGGAGCTCTGACCACTTTATATACGGGTCACTGCATTTATTTTAGTCAAAAAAAGATTTAAATGTATAAAAAGATTAAAAATATGAGGTAAGTTAGTATATATGTGCATTCATTTGGATTTCTTTTTCTTTTTTTACTCATTAAATGACTTCTGTAATTTATTGTGTTATTCAAAGTGTCCAAATGTGATGTGGTGAAACTGAAATCATGACGAGTTTTCATTAGGTAAACATCAGGAGGAGATGGCAGGACACACAGACATTTGGTTCTAACCATTAAAGTTACAAATTGATCAGCTCTGCTCTCTCAGCCAATCAGCTGTCTCTGTAGAGTGTGTGTGTGTGTGTAGGATCTATTAAAGGCCTCCCTGTCCTCCTGTCTCCATACTGATCCATCATGGCTCTGAGGGAGCTCCTACCATCTCTCAGCTCATCATTTCTGCTCATCATCCTCATGTTGGTGCTGCTGCTGTTTTTCAGGCGTGACAAGCGGAGAAACGAGCCTCCAGGACCCCCTCCTCTCCCTGTGGTCGGGAACCTGCTGCTCCTGGACCTGAAGAGGCTCTTCACATCCTTCATGGAGGTGAGACAACTATGAGGTTTTAAAGTTGCTCAAAGATCACTGGTTGATGATGGTTAATTGGTCCCCATGTTGGGTTTTTGTCCTGGATTGAGATCTCCACCCTAGGTTCTACTGTTCACCCTTGGGCATTGTGTTGTAAAGTTTTAACTATTTGTGTTCAAAGTATACACTCACCACGAGCATCTGGTCAAGGATGAAACCATATAAAGTTCTCCTCTACTTCCTTTCTTTTAATGTCTCTCATTCTTTCTGAGATTGGAGCAAAATTAATATATCATATATTCACGTGTGATGATTTGTGTGATTACATATCCATGCTCCACATATACAATATTAATGTGTGGTGATTCATTAAGGTTGTGTGCTTGCATATCAAAGCTCCATAGACCAGGGGTCTGCAACCTGCGGCTCTGGAGCCTCATGTGGCTCTTTGACTCTACTGCAACGGCTCTAATAAAGACTTATTTCCTACAGAGGGTACTGGTGATTAATGACATTAACTTCAAATAAAAGGATGATAAAACAATTTTTGTTAATCTAAAAATAAATCACATTGTGCAATGACTCAGCACCTTCCGACTTCACGTCCTGCAACATCTACATACCATCAACTTTCCTTACACCTGTGGCTAAATCCCTGGTAAGATAACTAAACTAACAAAAAAAAGGCTATTCTGGAAGAAAATAGAGACTTTATTTGTGTGGGGAAAGATTTATTTAACTGCCAACGTGCTGGCTTAATATGCAAGCTTGATATGTTGCAAGAAATGAGCAAATAGCATGTGATGATGGACATGATCATGTGTTATCAAATTCAAGTTCTTTTTGTAGCCATTCAAATCCATTAACTCATAAAATCATTTGATACTATTTTAACTGTATATAATTTTACACACTGTATTGTATTCATTGAGAAGATTTTGTTTTTTTGGCTCCAGAAGGACTTTAATCCAGTTGATATTAGTTAAAATGGCTCCTTTGAGAGTAAAGGTTGCAGACCCCTGCCATAGACTGTAGTGTGTGCAGTTCTTCTCCTATGTTCTCCTGATGTGCTGTTCCATGCCTCTCTGCCTGGTGAGTCACATAGATAACACAGAGCATGGGTACTGTCGAAAACGAAGGGTGCTGAAAATCTGCAGTGACAGTTTGATTCTACAGAAAAGAAACAACCAAGTACAAAAATATCTAAAAATCAACCGATTGAAAATGCTAAACTGAATGACTGGCAGAGGGAGCTAAGAGACCACAGATACAATCATAATATCATCTCATTCACTCACCAATGGGACTGAGCTGCTATGCTAGGTGTTAGTCAACCACTGGGATCACCTGATTCATGGTTTGCCTCGTACCATCACGTCTATGACACTACTTGTGGTTTATCTGTTCCGGTGTTTCATTCTGATGGGGACTTCTAGTCCCTAGTTCTGGGCCTGGGGTCAGGTCCTGGGGTCCTTGTTGATGACGTTTCATGTCCTTAACAAAATCCATTGGATTCTGTCTTTGGAAATCTGTCCCGTGTTTGTGTTTCTACACCTAACGTATAATCATCTCCTCTGATTTCAAATGGTTCTTGGTTCATCTAACTGCCGTCTTTGGTTCCCAGCTGTCTAATAAGTTCGGCTCGGTGTTCACTCTTTACCTGGGACTCAAGAAGGTGGTGGTTCTGACGGGATATCAGACGGTGAAGGAAGCTCTGCATACGTTTGATGAGACGTTCGGAGAGCGAGACAACCTGGTCATCACTGAGGAGCTGAGCAGTGGACACGGTGAGGCAACTCTGACTCTTTTCTATCAGACAGGGACTGAGGAACCCTTGGTGTCCCCACACAGGAATCACATGGTCCAACGGGGACTCATGGAGAGAGATGAGACGCTTCTCCATGGCCACGCTCAAAGACTTTGGGATGGGAAGAAGAGCTTGTGAGGAGAAGATTATCGAGGAGAGCCAGCACCTGGTGAAGGTCTGGAGGGCGTTTAAAGGTCTCTCGTTGATCACTGGAGAAGTTTAATGAGTTAATTAAAGAAGTTAGCTTATTGTGAAGTCATTCTTTGTGTTTCTCTTGTGGCAGGAAAACCTTTTGATAACACAAACTCCTTGAACTACGCCATCTCTAACATCATCTGCTCCATCACCTATGGACAAAGGTTTGAGTACGACGACCCGGAATTCACCACCCTGGTGGAGGAATCCCAGGAGAGGATCCACCTCTCCAGCACTCCATCCATGCAGGTTCATCTTCTACAAGTTGTGCACGTTCCCCCGTCAGTGTTTTTGACACCGTGGTCTTTCTCACAGATATACTACATGTTTCCATGGCTCTTCTCATGGATTGCCAATCGGAGGAAGTATCTAGAGCTGGCCAAATCCAACAAACAACAGAACCGGGTCTTCTTTGCTCGCCTGAAGGAGAGCTTGGACCCTGAGAAGAGCCGAGGCTTGGTGGACGCCTTCTATCTGCATCAGCAGAAGGTTAGCCTTTTTTCTTCTTCTCTAGCCCACTTTGAATTAAAAGATTATGCGACCATGGCGCGCCGCTTATTAATCAACATTGTGTGAAAACACGTGCAAATCTGAGTTCTCGTGTCGTACAACAGGACCAACATGTGATTTATAAACATTGGTATCTGACCAATCACAGCGCACCAATGATCAGGTATTGATAAATGGCTGAATTTGATCATCATTAAGTCACTCAGTGCCCCCGACGAGATATCTCGTCATTTCAAATCCAAACGCTAAGCACCATTGACGAGAAACTCGTCATTTGCGTTTTTTCACGGGGATCACTAGAAAACACCCTGGCGGAGGTCCCTCATCAGTATCTAAGCTGTGGGGTGTTGTAGTGACCAACTGTGTCCTGACGATGGCAGCAGTACACCTTCAGATGAGAGATTAGCCACTGATGCTACTATTAGCTGGGGAGGAGAAGGAGGAACGAGTGAGATTATGGCGCTACAGAGTGATATTGTGACTTATCCATCAGCTTACAGCTCCACATACTAACACAGAACATGTGGACCTGAGTTAGTTATTGATAATGTTGTGATCGTGAGATAAAACCATCAACTAACTGGGCTAAACAGTTACGGAAGTTAAGTGCAGACTGACGGGAGGGAACGTTGGAGGAACGTCAAAATACAGTAAGAAATCCATTCAACTCTGACATAGACATCTAAAGCCCAGTCTCAGTGTTTTTTTTTTTTTAATGTTTTATATAAGGAAACAATGTTCAGATGTTAGAGATGTCACTCAAGCAAAAAATAGCTTTAAAGTCACTGACAGGGTTTTTTTTACATAAAGGCTTTTTTCTCAGCTTTTTGCTCTGAAACTGAAGAACGGAATGAGCCAGAAAGAAATGTTTTTTTTTTCATGAAAGTAGAGGCTTCAATCTTTCAGAATCTGGTGTCAGATTTCAGATAGTCATCGTAGAAAATATTCTGTGGGTTTTTAAAATCAGTCAAAATGCTCAAAAACGGCTGGAACTGAGGGGGTAGAAAATTTGAAACTGGCTGGAACTGAATGAGTTAACATGTTACGCCCTCAAACATTCCTGGTTCAGAGGCCCCGCCCACTGAGGTCAAACAAACATTGGCAAAAAAATAAACATTTCCGAGATGAAAATCATAAAACAAAGTTGTGCTTTTCTGTAATGTGAAAACATCTCACGAAATATTATGAAATAGAACTTTAGGTTATGTATATAACCCCGGTTCTATGAATAATATGAGTGAGATGTCTCCCTATGGGATGCAACCTCTGTCTGCATTTCTCAGATCCATTTATAATAATAATAATAATAATAATGGCATGGGTTTATACAGCGCTTTCTTCGCGGAGACTCAGAGCGCGTTACAGAAACCATTATTCATTCACACCAGTCACTCACACAGTTATACCGGTGGTGGAAAGCTACAATGTAGCCACAGCTGCCTTAGGGCAGACTGACAGAGGCGTGGCTGCCATTTCGCGCCTACGGCCCCTCTGACCACCACCAACATTCATGCACAATTCATACTCACTTATACAAGGCAATGTGGGTAAAGTGCCTTGCCCAAGGACTCGGATAGAGAGGGATTTGAACCCACTCTACCACTGAGCCATGGGCAGTCTGGTGAGCCATCTCACTCATATTACTCATAGAACCGGGGTTATATACATAACCTAAAGTTCTATTTCATAGTATTTTGTGAGATGTCTTGCTATGGGATATGGAAACTCCTGTAGTGCAGACATGCTTATCGAGCGGTACCAGCCTCCGGGACTGAAGTCTGATCACATCAGGACAGTAAAACCGCCCGTACCATGCACAGGGCAGAAACGTCCAGCTTGTAAAAGCGGACAAATGTGAGGGGCGAGGTCCACCACGCCACCGTGCAGATGTCCCGAACAGACACCCCCCTGAACAAAGCGCAGGATGTGGCAAGACCTCGAGCCGAGTGTGCACTCAGACCCGTAGGCGGCTGCAGACACTGACACGAGTAAGCCAAAGCAATAGCCACTGTGGTAAGGATGACCGGCAGCGGAGGGGACAGACAGACTCGAGAGTAGAAATACGTTTCAAGCTTTTTCAATTTATTTTTCTTCCTTGTCAGGTGCAATATATTTACAGTGAAACCCCCAAAACAGAAAACCAAAAACTTGAGCAAAACAAAAAGAAAAGGGCATTGAGATGCCAGGCTATATTTTTGCAAATCCTGAACATGGACTTTACCCTCTGTTTGTTGCCATCAGTTTTAACAGGTCTGCTCACTCAGGGTTCTCTCCAGCAACTGAGGCTGTGCTTCCTTTATAGGCAGCCTCTAACTGTAACTTCTCCCACAGACAAACCAAACCCCATCTAAAATCAATTAACTCAATAACAAACCAAATAATCATACAAGCAACACACAAAACAACAAACCTTAATTACTCAATCATACATAATAACTTCATGGAAATTAATTCACCTTAAATGTTTTTAAAATCCATAACAAACAAAAATTACATAAACACCCCTGTACAAATGGTTTGACCCAACACCAGCCCACCAAACACCCCTATTTACATGAGTTGGTTTCGTCCCTCTGGTTTCCTGAAAATGGAAGTGCTCCTGTGACCATGGTGGTGAGTTAGCTGCTAACCAACAAACACATATGCTGGTAGGCCTTTCCCTGCATAGATGCTGAGGTCAGTAACTAACTGCAGTTATAGTGTGAGCGTCACGGCTCACTCCGTGACATTTCCCCCCCCTTCTCGAGATGCCCCCTGTGGCACTCTGGAGAGAAAGTCTGCAGTGCAATTCAATTTCCCAGAACGGTACAACACCTGAAAGTCAAAAGGCTGTATAGCCAAGAACCACCTGGTTATACGTGCATTTGTGTCTCTCATACGCCCCAACCATGACAGTGCCTTGTGGTCCGTTTCCAATACAAACTTACGACCCATCAGGTAATACCTGAAAGAGTCCAAGGACCACTTGATTGCCAGGCACTCCTTCTCAATGGTGGAGTAGTTACACTCCCTTGGTAGGAGTTTGCGACTAATATAAACCACAGGGCGTAGCTGTCCATGGCTCACCTGCAGCAGCACAGCGCCCAAGCCTCGCTCTGATGCATCCGTCTGAAGTGTAAATGTCTCGTCAAAGTTGGGACTGATCAGCACCGGCTCCTGGCATAAAGAGTTTTTTAGGGCCCAAAAGGCTGTTTCACAGTCCTCAGTCCAAATAACCTTGTTGGGCTGCTTCTTCCGTGTCAGTTCAGTCAGTACCAGCGCTACTTCTGAAAAGTTTGGGATGAAGCGTCTATACCAACCCACCAACCCCAAAAACGAGCGTACCTGCTTCTTGGTGGTAGGTCGCTCTGCAGACATGATGGCTTCCACCTTGCCCACTTGAGGCCGGATGACACCCCGACCCAATATGTAGCCGAGGTAAGAAGTCTCTTCCTTTGCCAAGGTGCACTTATTGGGGTGAATGGTCAGGCCTGCCTCTTTTATCAAAGACAGGATATGACCCAGGTGACGTAAATGTTCCTCCCAGCTGGTACTGTACACAACAATATCATCCAAGTAGGCAGCTGCAAAGCCCTCCGTCCCCCTGAGGACTCTGTCCATTAACCGCTGGAAGGTAGCGGGTGCCCCATGCAATCCAAAAGGAAGTACAGTGAACTGGAAATGCCCAAATGGTGTCCTAAAAGCGGTCAGCTCTTTACTGTCCTCCGCCAATGGCACCTGCCAGTACCCTTTGCATAAGTCCAGCGTGCTCAGGTACTTTGCTTTGCCGAGGCGCTCAACCAGATCATCCACCCTCGGCATGGGGTAGGGGTCAAACTTTGCCTGGGTGTTGACCTTCCTGAAGTCCAGGCAAAAGCGCAGGCCTCCATCCTTTTTTGGGACCAGAATGATGGGACTGCTCCACTCACTACTCGAGGGCTCAATTACCCCCAACTCCTGCATCATGTCGCTTCCAAGTCCAATTGTAGCTGAACCACCTGATGGTTGAGAACCTGGAACTGCTTGGCTTGTCTGGTTGACTCCTTCTCCATCCGCTCATCTCTGGCTCGCTGGACCTCCATGAAAGACTCAAACATTTTTCCAAGGTGACTAAGTGCTTCACCTGCAGTTGGTTGCCCACTGACCTCTGTCACCTCAGCAGCGCTCTATTCAGGTCTTTTCTTCCTGGTCTCCATTTTTTTTTTTTTTTTTTTTCTTTTTCTATTATTGCCTGTCCTTCTTCAGTCCACCTCCTTCATCCCACTTCTGACACCAAAATGTGGTAAGGATGACCGGCAGCGGAGGGGACAGACAGACTCGAGAGTAGAAATACGTTTCAAGCTTTTTCAATTTATTTTTCTTCCTTGTCAGGTGCAATATATTTACAGTGAAACCCCCAAAACAGAAAACCAAAAACTTGAGCAAAACAAAAAGAAAAGGGCATTGAGATGCCAGGCTATATTTTTGCAAATCCTGAACATGGACTTTACCCTCTGTTTGTTGCCATCAGTTTTAACAGGTCTGCTCACTCAGGGTTCTCTCCAGCAACTGAGGCTGTGCTTCCTTTATAGGCAGCCTCTAACTGTAACTCCTCCCACAGACAAACCAAACCCCATCTAAAATCAATTAACTCAATAACAAACCAAATAATCATACAAGCAACACACAAAACAACAAACCTTAATTACTCAATCATACATAATAACTTCATGGAAATTAATTCACCTTAAATGTTTTTAAAATCCATAACAAACAAAAATTACATAAACACCCCTGTACAAATGGTTTGACCCAACACCAGCCCACCAAACACCCCTATTTACATGAGTTGGTTTCGTCCCTCTGGTTTCCTGAAAATGGAAGTGCTCCTGTGACCATGGTGGTGAGTTAGCTGCTAACCAACAAACACATATGCTGGTAGGCCTTTCCCTGCATAGATGCTGAGGTCAGTAACTAACTGCAGTTATAGTGTGAGCGTCACGGCTCACTCCGTGACAGCCCCCACCACCCAGTGTAACAGGCGTTGCTCAGTAAGGGATTGGCCCAGGAGACGAACAGCTGATCGCTCCTCCTGAGGCTCCTTGTCACATCCATATAAGTGCGGATTGCATGAACTGGACATAACACATTCAGCTGCTGCTCACCCTGTGAGGCAGAAAAGGCCAAAAGGTCAATGAGAGAACACAAGCCCGCAACCTTTGGCACAAAGGCCGGATCGGGACTCTGGATGATCCTCGCATCACTACGGAAAAGCTGAGCGCATGACGGATGAGCCGAGAGCGCATGGATGTCACTGACCCTCTTGGACAAAGCCAGAGCCAGTAACAAGACAGCCTTAAGAGAGGCAAACGTCAGGCACGCCTCCTCCAGTGGTTCGAAAGGAGGACGTTTAAGTCCCTCCAAAACCACCGCCAGATCCCACAGTGGCACCTGTGATCTGGACAAGGGGATGAGCCTATGTGCTCCCTTCATAAACCGGCAGATCAGCGGGTGCTGACTGGCCGACTTATCCCCAAAGCCAACGTGACCAGCGAGAGGATCATTGCTGACAATTCCAAGTAATTTATGTGAGCGCACTGGAGGACCGCATCTCAGCGACCCCTCATGGGTCCCACCCCAGTCTGTCATGCTGGTGTCTGTGGAGACCACCTTCCTTGACGTAACGATAGCCATAGGCACCCCGTCCATCAGGAAGCCCGGGGCATGCCAGTGGCGCAGAGCCATGCCGCACTCAGGCGTAACCAAAACCCTCCGTGTACCACAGGATCGAGCCCATATGAAGCCACCCACAGTTGGAAATTCCTCATGTGAAGGCAACCAAGGCGGATCATGAGGATGGCCGAAGGCATCAACCCGAGTAAATGAAGACACAATCTGAAGTGAACAGTTTTTCCCATCCAAAACAACCTGAGACACGTCCAAATGTATTCACCCTCTTCGGTAAAAAATGTGCGGTGAACGGCACTGAGCGCAGGGACGGACCCAGGAAAAATATTTCCTGTGTAGGGGACAACACACTCTTTTCCGCATTCACCACAAATCCCAGATTTGACCGGTGATCCAGCAGAATGCGCGTGTGTCCTGGCCTCCACCTCTGATTGTGCCAAAAGCAGCCAATCGTCCAGGTACGTAGCCAGACGAATGCCCCGCCTCCTCATCGGAGAGATCGCAGCCTCCGTGCAGCGCACAAACACCCTCTGGCTCAAAGAGAGGCCGAATGGGGGAACGCGATACTCGTAACACACCCCCGGAAAGCAAACAGTAGGTACTTTCTGTGAGGGGATACATTGGAACGTGGAAATACGCGTCTTTGAGTTCAACAGATGTGAACCAATCGCCCTGTCACACCAAACGCAGCAGGGAGGAATGCGTGAGCATCCTGAAGGTGTATTTCCTGAGGCACTTGTTCAGGGCCAGTTGGTTCGGGATGGGACGGATTCTGGACCTCCCTCGTTTGGGGACAAGAAAGTACCTGGAGTAGAACTCCTCCTGAGACCGAGCTGGAAGAACCACTGAGTTTGCGCCCCTGCGCAGCAGGGATGTGATCTTCTCTTGTAACACACGGGCCAACTCTCCTTGGGCCTGTGAGTGATTCACGCCGGCGAAATGGGGGGAGACAGATGCAAACTGCAGCCTGTAACTCTTTGATTGCTTTCACATGATGTGTCCCTGGCCTTTAACCTCGGGGCCTGAGCGATGAACACATCACTGTTTTGAAAATGCTTGTGAGTGCATGCAAAGGGGTGCAACAACCGAACATCCTGCGGAACCAGTCTGTCTCTCCCAAACAGTAGAGAGCCGAGCCTTGACAGACGGGAGGACGGGGTGAAAACAGCCCAAAAATGCACGAGAGAAAGCAAAAGAGACGAGGGAACATTAGATTTGTTTTTAGAAGAGAAGAAAGTGGTCGACTGCGTGCGCTGAGCAGGTTGTGCTGGAGCAGCAGCAGCCGCCGGAGCTGCAGGGTTCCCGGGCCAGGTGGGCAGGCCTCGATGAGCCTGTGGCAGAGCCGGCCGGGGAAAGGAAGGTCTCACCGCTTTAAACCACAGACCCTGGGGAACAGCCTGAGGGAAAGCCCTTTGTTGCACCACTGGAGACGTGAGCGGGAGTTTCCTGGGGAGGCTGAGGTGGAGAGGCTCATTGCCTCTCTTTTTCTCCTTGCAGCACCGCTCCATCGAAGACAAAGCAGAGCCAAAATTACCTTGTAGAACAACGGGGGCATCCAGGATGACACTATTTTTCGCGTCGGACAGTTTGGCCAGGTCGAGCCAGTGGGCCCGCTTCTGGGCAATCATGTTGCTCATCACCTTTCTCATGGCCTGCACAGAGCAGCGCTGGGTGCAGAGACACACATCGGCAACCTTGGATATTTCCTCTATTGTTGCCGAGTCCTGAGACAGGGCAAAATCCTCACAGAGTTCGGCCTGATGGGCAGTGAGGAGAGAGGACATTCAGCGCCCTGTCTGAGAGAGCAGCGGCCACATATGTCCTACCGGACAGGTCTGACTGGAGGCGGTCCGCTCTGGACGGCAACACGGGCCTCCGAGGGGACACAGCGGGCTGTCGAGGGATCAGGTGAGCTGCAACGAGGGGCTCCACCGGCGGTATGCGAAGTAGTCCGAGGCTCTCCATTGCCTCACAGTCGAGGAATGAGGCACCTGAAACAGGATTTTTCCCAGTGAATGAACGGTCCTTCCAGGGGAGCGCCACCACAGCAGCGAAGGACAGCACCTACCAAGCAAAGCAAGGTAAGAGCTGTATATCACCCACTTCTCGACTTGTTGTCATCTCGAGCAGGCGCTAGTTCTGCCAGCGTCCGGAGACTGGAATGAAGAGAATCCGCCTGTGGACAGTTAAGCTGGCATAAGAAAACACGAGCTAGCTGAGAAGAGGTGTTTGAATGGTGCGCGTGTGTCCATGCCCTCCTTTTATAGGAGGTGGGTGACCCCCTAGTGGACGGACGCGCTTCAACGGCCAATCAGGATTGGCAGATTGACACAAATGCTTCTGAGGAATGCAGACAGAGGTTGCATCCCATAGTGAGACATCTCACCAAATATTATGAAATAGAACTGCACTTTAAGGAGCTCATTCAAATGCTCTGTGGAAGAGAATAACGGAGGAAGTGAACAGAGTTTCAATATTGGAACGGACTCAGGCTGAGGATTATCAATAACTAACTTAACCAATGCCTAATGATGGTTTAAATGAAATATTACTCATCCACAGCCTAAAACCATAAATCACAGCTATTTGATCAAGACAATTCTTTAAATTTTGGTAAAAAAAAAAGTATATATATGGGGTGGTGTTTAGCTCAGTGGGTTGAGCGCCCGCCCCATAAACGGAGGCTGTAGTTCCTCACCTGCAGCCGGTCCAGGCTCGATTCCCGGCCTGGGACCCTTTGCTGCATGTCATTCCCTGCTCTCTCTGATCCCTTTCCTGTCAAGCAACTGTCATATAAAGGCCACTAGAGCCCAAAACAATCCTTTAAAAAAAAAAAAAAAAAAAAAAAAAAAAAAAAAAAAGTATATGAGTCAGGTTGGTGAGCGCGAGCCAGTTATTCTATTTTATTAATCCGTTTTGCTGTGTTCTGAAAGTGTGTCTGATTATATTTAAGTGACATCTGAGGCTTGTTTAATACTTTATTTTCAGATTCAGTCCCATTTTCCTGTTCTGCTCCACAAATCCACTCAGATTATGGTACAGCAGCGAATGCACGTCATATGTTCAAATCATGAACGTACCAACGGATGATAAATAAGAGCCAATGTGTGTGTGTGTGTGTGTGTGTGTGTGTGTGTGTGTACTGTGGACGATGATGACAGCAGGTGGTAAAGACAACCTCTCAAATATGAATCTGGTAGAACATTAACCTCCACAGAACACAGGTTAAAACTCAACTCAGCTGGACAAACACATGCTGTGTCCTAATAGTCCCTCCTATCTCCTTTCCTATCCACTTTTTCCTTAACCTGGAAGGTTTAGTGGGAGCATTTCAATTTTCTTTAATCTAAGGAAAGGAGGCTCAATGCTGCCTTTATAACCTCCTTTTGCCTAGGAAACACTGATGCATCCTTTACCAAAAGAGACCACATTGTGATGACCCATAATTCATTGCGGCGACAACATTTAAAAGGACATGCACACCCGAGCGCACACGGAAACTCACGATGACCGACAAGTAACGTAGATCATGCCTTGAACAACTTTAAATAAATCATCTAAAATATGTAGACATATTATCAGATTATAACTGACATAAAACAGACACTCTGTGGTTCTAGAAACATTAATCATTTTAATCCACATGATGTTTTATTAATCATAATTAATATTAATGAGTAGAAGGTGAATGTGATTCTCAATGTGACATTCTTTGAGTTTACCTTTAGTTCCTTGCAGCCATGGTAACCTCTTTTCCTTTGATTTACATTCAAACCTGTGATTTATGACATTATATCAGTGGAAAGTGTTAGAAATGAACTTTTAGTTTATTTTAGGACATTTGTAGTTTTATCACCACAGCAGATGTCACTGACCTGCGTCTGATTGTCAAAACAAATGTGATCACCTTTTCCTAACTCCTCTCCTAACACCTTTCCTTAACCCTGTGACGTCATCCAGGGGTTTAGGAAAAGTGGATAGGAAAGGAGATAGGAGGGAATATTCAGACACAAACAAATGTTTCCTCATTAGCTGTGGTTGAACAGAACAGCCCAGTATTACCACATACTGCCCCCTGCTGGCAGAATAAACTACTGTATTGATGCTGTGGTGTTAATAATGAGTGTGTGACGTGTCCTGTGCAGACAAACAACAAACACTACACTGAGGAGAACCTGATGTCGATGGTCATGAACTACTTTGGAGGAGGAACTGATACGTCGTCAACAACTCTCCGATGGGGTCTTCTTTATATGGTCAAACATAAACACATCCAAGGTGAGAAGTCCATCACTTGCACAGAAGACCAGGATCAGGACCAGGACACTGAGGGTCTTCTCCTCTCCTCTAGAGCGCGCCCAGGACGAAATAAAGACCCTGGTTGGAGATCGACAGATCACAATGGGTGACCGGAAGATCCTTCACTTCACCAACGCTGTGGTTTGTGAAACCCAGAGGCTATCCAGCATCACTCCCTTGGGCCTCCCCCACAAGACCACCAGGGATGTCCTGTTTAGGGGACACTTCATCAGGAAGGTCAGAAACATCTCCATACAGAGGCTCTGTGATGGTCAGACAGATACTGTATATATGTGTGTGTGTGTGTGTGTGTGTGTGTGTAGGGGACCACGGTGTACCCTCTGCTGGGGTCCGTCCTACATGATGAGACCCAGTGGGAGAAACCTAGAAGCTTCCATCCTGATCACTTCCTGGACAAAGATGGAAAGTTCACCAGGAGAGACGCCTTCATGCCTTTCTCTACAGGTCTGTGAGTCAATAGCTGTGTTTACATTACTCTTGGAAAAGTGCAAAATCTATATAGTTCAATAAAAACTGGTAATGGAAACACTGCTTGATGAGAAGCATCCACTTGATCGCAAGGGGGACTCGCCCGGGTAGCTTGCAGCCTTGGTGCAACAAATGACCCACCAGGGGGTGGGGGGCAATGTGGGGGTCAAACCAAGAGGGGATATGCCCAGCCGACTCCGACCCCTCTTTAAAAACCTTCCAAGGTGAGGCCCCCCCGGGGGTCCGCACTGGTGCGACTTTGATGGTGAGCTTTGTGGCAATGCAGGCAGCTGCCCTGAGGAGGGCTGGTCTTTGGACCATCCATCTCCACCCAGGGCAGGAACTGGAGAGGGAGGAGAGGTGTTGGAGAGGAAATGAGGAGAGAGAGGAGGTAGAGAAGACATGAGGGGAGGAGAAACAGGAGGAGTGAAAGGAGGGGTGAGGGGGTGGTGACTGAGGGAGTGAGAGAAGGTGGTCAGAGGAAAGAAAGAGAGATTAACATGTGCAGCGTTTGTCTCTGAGGGAGCAGATCAGGAGAAGGTTGAGGAGGGTGATGGAGAAGATTGTGATGAAAGGGTGGGAGATTGTGTTGCTGAGTGAGATAAGTGCAGATGATGAAGGTGTGCTGTGGTTGTGAGAGGATGAGGAGAGAGTGGTAGTTGTTCTAGAAGAAGTCAGTGGTGATGGTGATGATGATGATGATGGTGATGGTGATGATGATGGTGATGGTGATGATGATGATGATGATGATGATGATGATGATGATGGTGATGATGATGGTGATGGTGATGATGATGATGATGATGGTGATGATGATGATGATGATGATGGTGATGATGATGATGATGATGATGATGATGGTGGTGATGATGGTGATGATGATGATGATGATGATGGTGGTGATGATGGTGATGATGATGATGATGGTGGTGATGATGGTGATGGTGATGATGATGATGATGATGATGATGATGATGGTGATGGTGATGATGATGATGATGATGATGATGATGATGATGATGATGGTGATGATGATGATGGTGATGGTGATGATGATGATGATGGTGGTGGTGATGATGATGATGATGGTGGTGATGATGGTGATGGTGATGATGATGATGATGGTGATGATGATGCTGATGATGCTGATGCTGCTGCTGGTGATGGTGCCTGCTGCTGATGATGAATGATGCTGATGATGCTGATGGTGGGTGTGGTGGTGTGGTGGTGATGCGATGATGATGATGGTGGTGCTGTGGTGCATGGATGCTGCTGCCTGGTGGGGCTGCTGGTGCTGCTGGCTGATGCTGGGGCTGCTGCTGCTGCGGCTGCTGCTGCTGGGATGCTGCTGCTGCGGTGCTGACTGGTGCTGCGGTGGTGATGATGCTGATGCTGATCTGATGCTGCTGCTGCTGCTGCTGGTGATGCGCCTGCTGATGCTGATGCTGATGATGCTGATGCTGCTGGGGGCTGATGCTGATGTGCATGCATGCTGCTCTGCTGATGCTGATGATGATGATGATGATGATGATGATGATGATCCTGCAGGTCGTAGGTATTGTCCAGGTGAGAGTCTGGCCATAATGGAGCTCTTCATCTTCTTCTCCACCCTGCTCCAGCGGTTCCGTTTCACAGCTCCTCCTGGAGTCCTAGAGGAGGATCTGGATGTGACCCCTCAGCAGGGATTCATCATGACTCCACTTACACACACACTCTGTGCTGTTCCTGACGCACACACCTCTCAGCTGTAGTGTGGACATCACTCTGAACTTCAGGGATTATATTAAAACTGCTAACTGAGGATTCATGTGGTCACATGACCTCACGAGTGTTTTATTATAAGTTTTAACACACATTTATTTCCTGTCTATGTTTTAATAAAAGTGTCTCCATCCTGCCTCAGACTCCTCTATGGGTTCTAAAGTCTTCATTAGTTCATTTAAACATTTACAGGCTCAGTATGATGAAAAAATCACTTTCTAAAGGTTTATCTACAGTAATAAACATCATTTAGTCTCATTCTGAGGGACAAAGTTTAAAAGTTCTGTTTCCTCTCTTGTTATTACACATTTAGTAAAAAGTCAGCTTTAAACGGGACAGTTGGATTTGTCCCCCTTATGACTCATAAATTATGACTCATAAATGATGAGTCATAAGGGAACAAATACTCATCCTCCTTGTGACAATCATGGCTCCTCCCTATAGGAATGTGAGCTCCTCCCTCTCAAACTACCTCACAGGTAAAACAAACAATGGCAGGTTAATATCACAGTTAATATCTTTATGTTCAGTATATAGATAAACCAGTATATAGATAAACCAGTATATAGATAAACCAGTATATAGATAAACCAGTATATAGATAAACCAGTATAAAGATAAACCAGTATATAGATAAACCAGTATATAGATATACTGGATTATCTAACAGAACCTGACAAATACACACAATGAAACACACACACACAATAATACACACATACACACAATGATATATACACACACAGGTTATATAAATGTGATCAATACACTGTAATAGTTATAGATTGCAATCCAGTATTAGATAAACCAGTATATAAATAAACCAGTAAAGTAAGTAAGTAATTTTTATTTATAAAATTCACAGATAAAATCATAAAGTGCTCTACATAACAGAGGAGAAACTAAAACAACAGGAGCAACAACATAAAAGGATAATAAAAGTTAAAGAATAAATGTAACTAAAAGCTTTTCTGTAAAGTAAAGTCTTCAACAGTTTTTAAAAGTAACCACACAGTTGAGCTCCCTGAGAAACTGGTGCAGGTTATTCTAGAGTCTGGAACACCAGGTCTCCTCTGAACCCTGTTTGATCCACATGAACTAATGTGTGTTTGTATTCTGTTTGCCAATATAGAGGTCAATCATTTCAGATCCTGACAAAGTAAACTTATAGGCTGATATCTCATACATTGACTGGGGTCCTTTCCATCGTTGTGTATAACCGAGATAGTTGCTTCTGACCAAGTTTTCGGGGGATCCCTGTCATCAAGTGTGTAGTTTTATACCCAGCATAAAAATCTAGGCTAACTCGTTTCCTAAAAATGTGTAATATTCTCCAGAGTATCCATCAGATTTAAATGCAACAACACCACCTGGGGCTTGTACCCCAAGAATTAGGTTAACCACTAGTTTGGTTAAGAAAAAAGAAAAAGGGAACACAGGTCTATTAAAAAAGACCCACACGCCACAAGAGCGTAGTGTTACAACCAAATATTTCTTCTTTATTTTACAATTCTAAAAAAAAACATGGTAACATGGGGACTGCCAGAGTGGCAGGGGTCTGGGGACTTACCACGGCAGCCGTAACTTAAAGGAGAGGGGGCGGATCCAAAACTACACAGCACCCGTGTCACAGCAACAAAATAAATCAAGTGAGGGGACCACCACCGTGGTGGATGTCCCACTGAAGCCCTCAGCACCTGTCAGACAGAACATCTCACACTAAATGAGCCACACATATACCACACAAACAATAAATCACAAAGAAAAGCAGGAACACATAACAAAACAGAAGAAAAACCCAAATACCAAAAATAAACACATTGTCAATGAAAAATGTTGCAACAAAATAAAGGAATTATAATAAATCCCAAGAAAATAACACAAAAACAGCTCTACAGATAAAACAACGCATACAGGTAAAGGTAAATGTAGAAGAGAGGGCCTGTCTTTTGAACAATGCCCCCAAACGTTGGCTCAGGAGAGCAACCAGGACGACCAAAAGGGTCCAGCACAAAGTTTTCAGTCAAACCACCGCTAGCAGCACTTATCATAAGCCAAGACAGCAGTGTCAGCAGCAGACAGTAGCTGTGCACTGTAAAAATAACCAATGCAAATAATTACTATTTAGGAGTAAATCTAAAATAAGTAAACAATGTACGTTATATTAAGTGTCCCTACTGGAACGCTGGGTTGACCGTCACCTGCAGTGGCAGGAGGGAAACCACAGCCCAGATTCCACTTTGATTAATGAACTCACTAAGCTATGCAGCCGACAGAGGGAGGCGTCATGGCAACGTACCAATGGAGGTGCTGAACAGCAGTGGTTTCAGTCAGTCCCTCCTCTCTTTCTTTCTAAATTGATATCTAGAGAGTCTGTGGAAGGCATTTGTCTTTGTTGTGTCAGTAGACATGTTTTTGTTTAAATGTTGTTTAGTCAGCAGAGCTCAAACTTTTACAACCTACATAAACATGGCGCCATCAGAAGTCCTCCTACTGAAGTCAATTTAGTTTCCAGTAACACTACTTCGCTACATTTGAAATAGATTCTGTTACAGAGTAAAATAAATCCCGTAGTGACGGGAGTCTGCTACATTTGTGCTATTGAACGTACCCTAGAGCTGTTGTTAGGATCAGCCAATAGAATGTGTATATGTCTATGTCCTGATCTGTAGATTCACGTGACGTGAAGAGCAAAGCATTTTTGTGCCCCCCGAAGTTTTCTTAATGCCCCCCTATTTAACACTGCTTGGCACCGACTCTGGTCTCCCGTGCACCTCGTCCTCCAGCAGTGCCTGATAATTGTGTGTGCGTTTCTTTTTATAACAGCTACAGGTGTTGTATCCAATTGATCAGCAGATTAGAGCAATGATCATGTGATTTTAATTACAATAATAACTAGAGCTGCAAGCAGTTATGAAAGGGGGCCAAGCCTTCCCACGTGACTCGACCCACAGGTTTCATGGAGCCCGTGGAAGTACGTCATGAAGGATGACGGGCTCGTGGCGAGCGTCAGGACACAGACCAACGTGACCTTTGCTGTGAACAGGTGGATATGAAGTTTTGGAAGATGTGATTTAAAGTGTGAAAGTTACAGGTCAAAATGTGTTTGCACCCATTATAGCGCCACCTAGTGGTGCACTTTTTGGTATGTGTGATCTGTGTGCTCTTCTATATGTACTCTGTAAATGTCAACAAAATACTTCAGCTGAAATAATAATGTTTAATTATATGTTGTGTTGTAATAAGCCACACCCAAAGGTCATACCCACCAAATTTGTTAAAAATCGGTCGTGCCATTTAAGAGATATTTAACATATTTGCAGCGCCCCCTAGTGGCGTCATTTATTAAAATTTTGCTCATAGCCTTACAGCTCGGCTTGTCCACTTAGAATGTTTTATAGACTTTATATAACATACTGTACACAGAGGTGATTTATTGGATGTTCTGACACATTGGATTATTGACAAACACTGACCTCATCAAAATGACTTATTTTATTTAATGTATCCAGGTTAGTCACACCATGTCTTGTTCTCATGTTATTTTGAAATATTGTTCTCTAATAAACTATAATAATAAAAATAACCTAGTTTGATATGTATACACATCTTTTGATTTTTTTATTGCATGGGAGAGAAGCCCCTCCCCCCCCCCCCCCCCCCCGTAACTAAGTAACGTTTACTCTGAGTACATTTTAAGTGATTTACTTTTTACTTAATGAAATCAACTTTATTGATCATGTAATGTATGTTATACACACGAGGAATTTGACTTGGTGAACTGTGTTCTCTATTAATATAACATTAAATAATAACAATCAACTAGAAAAAATATATAAACAAATATAAACAGTAGTTAGACTAATATGTGCAAAACTAAATAAAATAATATAACAAGATAACAATGACAAAATAATAATACTAATAATAATAATAATAATAATAATCATAATAAGAATAATAATAATAATAATAATAATAATAATAATAATAATAATAATAATAGTGCAGGTGAACATTTAAATTAAATATGATGTACATGAACATTCTCAGTGACATTGATCCAGGGTTGTTTAGTTCCATGGTTATTTCACAGAAACAGTTTTTTAAACCAGTAATTTTACTTTTATGTTATGTAATATTGAATCAAAGTAACAGTGCTTTTACTTAAGTACATTTGTTCTGTACTCTTTCCAACCCTGAATAGTGATCACTTATTTGTAAATCTCCAATACTTGATTGATCAATATTTCCTCCAAAAGAAAAGATCAAATCTAAAGTATGACCTTTCGTGTACGTTGGACCCGACACATGTTGCACAAAGAGAAAATAATCCATAAGAGATATTAGCTCAGCTGACAGGACCAGATGAATTATCAACATGTAGATTCAATACACTCTCCAGTTTAACAATAGATGACATAAACAGGTTGGTAGATTAAAACACAATAAAAAAGAGTGTTTGTTTCCAAACTTACACGTGTCAAATCAAATCAAATGTTTTCTGTATCCTGTTCACAATATCAGCTTTATAATTAACAGTACATTTCATGTCAGAATAGGAGCCAAACCCTAACCCATGTCATTATTTTTAATTTTTCACATGGTCAATACAATTTTTAACTGGACAAAATCTACAAATTTTAAAATATTACCTTTAATGAAAAGTTCATTGGTGATTTATGATTCTTTGTTTTGAAGCAGGAAAATTTGGTCAGTGAAACTTTTTCATGTATTTCTCCAGATCTTAATACAATATGTAAAGTATGGGACAATTAGGGATGTTTATCAAAAGTATACTTTACTTTATGTAATATGTCGATACATTTATTTAACTTTTTTCTTACGTATTCATTGTGACTCTTCAAATTAATTTTATGATATAGCATTAGGGATGTTAAAGAAAATCAATTCGGTGATATATTGTGGTGGATATAATGGTTGGATCCATTCAAAATGATTTTGTATTTATTTATTTAACCTTTATTTAACAAGAAAAGTCTTTTCCACCACAGGAGACGTTATAACGACACAAAGAAGTTCTGAAACCTGGTCAACATTGACCAGCTTGTGTTTTTTCAATAAAATCTAAAAATAAAGTTCTAACTTTCTGCATTTATTTGTTGTTCTAGACAATAAACCTCAGTTAAGTTGCACTAAAGTCAAAGTTGGTTTAAAAGCCACAGGCAGATTATATGTTATTTTATTTTTGAAATTGTTGACACATGTCATGTTAAAGCCAATGTTTTCAGTGTAAAATATGCCAATAAAATATATTTCATACATAATGTTCTCATGAAGGTGTACACATTTACAGATAAGTTGTTTCTTAAATCATATATATATATATATATATATATATATATATAAATAATGGCCTCACACTTTAGTATCGGGATATATTGTATCGTATCGTGACCTATGTATCGGGATACGATTCGTATCATCAGATGCTAATGTAACCCAGTTGAGGAAGTGTGCCTTATTTCTCTGTTGAATATTTTTATTTTATTTTGTAGATGAATTTATTTTGGTAAGAGGAAGTGTGGGTATTTTGTTATTACCTTGACATCCTGTTAGTTACATTTGAATAATGACCTCATTGGTCCAGAGCCATTATGTCCCGCCTCCCTGAGAGGTTTTCAGCCTTTTTGCCCTGCACGTGTCAATGATAGCTTCCTTTGCTAACAGCTGATCAGTTCACACAGTGACTAACCAAGTCTTTGGTTCAGTTGTTGTTTCAGGATGTTTTTTGTCCCAAAAACCATACATTTAGTTTTTTTCCAATTGAAATGCAGATCATTCCTGTCAAACAATGTTTTTAAATCTGTCATTTCAGTTCCCATGTCATTGATTAATGTTTCTGGATCAGATCTGGTTTTGTACACAGTAGTGTCATCTGCAAATTTAAAAAAAATCCAGGTTTTTGGTGATCTCATAAATGTCATTGATAAATAAAATGAAATGTTTTGGCTCAAATACTGAACCTTGTGGAATTATTATTATTATTATTATTATTATTATTATTATTATTATTATTATTATTATTATTATTATTATTATTATTGTTATTATTATATTGCTTTACACTTAGATTTCTGATTGTTTATTTGAACATATTGTTGTCTGTTGTTTAGATAGCTTTCATTTATAACCGTTTATACACCTGCCCTCTGACTACAGGTGGGAGACAGACCGGCTGGTGTCCTGGTGCAGCCAGAACAACCTGGAGCTCAATGCTTTAAAGACAGTGGAGATGATAGCAGACTTCAGGAAGAACCCAGCCCCCCTCACCCCCCTCACCCTGGGAGACTCTACAGTGAGCTCTGTAGAGTACTTCTGCTTCCTGGGGACCATCATCACTCAGGACCTCAAGTGGGAGCTGAACATCAGCTCCCTTATCAAAAAAGCTCAGCAGAGGATGTACTTTCTGCGGCAGCTGAAGAAGTTCAGTCTGCCAACAAAGATGATGGTGAACTTCTACAGCTCCATCATCCAGTCCATCCTCTGCTCCTCCATCACCATTTGGTACGCTGCAGCTACGGCCAAGGACAAGGCCAGACTGCAGCGTATCATCCACTCTGCAGAGAAGGTCATCGGCTGCAATCTGCCCTCCCTCCAGGACCTGTACGCCTCCAGGATTTTGAGGCGTGCAGGAAAGATTGTGGCCGACCCCTCCCACCCCGGTCATAAACTGTTTCAATCTCTCCCTTCTGGTAGGAGGTTTAGGTCCATCAGGACCAGAACCTCCAGACACAAAAACAGCTTCTTTCCCTCTGCCACCATCCACATGAACACACCCCAAGTCACCCACTGAACCCCCCCACACACACACCCGATCACCACCTCCACCAGCTTGATTCCTGCTGCACTGTATATATATATTTATATTTATCCTATTTATCCTTTATTCTCTATCTATCCTTTATTTATCCCTCATCCTTTATATTTATCATTATTATTATTATTATTGTTGCTGGGTTGTTCTTTGTTGTTTTGTTTTTATTTCTTTTATTTCTTTTTGTTGCTTGTTTTGTGCACCAACCACCAAGTCAAATTCCTTGTACTGTCCTCAAAACTGTACATGGCAAATAAAACATTTCTGATTCTGATTCTGATTCTGATTCTGATACCATACTTATTTAGTTTTGCTAACAATAGTTTATGATTAACTATCAAATGCTTTCTGTAAATCTTAAAAATACTAACTATATATTACTTTTTATCAATTGCTGCTAATATTTCATCTGTTAAATGAGTGAGTGCAAGAGAAGTTGATCTATTGGATCTGAATCTATACTGGTGTTCAAAAAACATTTTTTATTTATATATATAATGAAACAAAGACTTTGCTGACTGAACAGGACAGTGGCCGCACGCGCACACGGACGGCCAATTAACCTAAATGTTTGATGGAAGAATGATGAATCAGCATTGGAGAGGCACAGACATTCATCCATTACGAAGTACATCTGTCTCTCACTCTGAGCGACAGCGAAAAAAAAAAAAACAATAATGTGATTTTGCTCTGAATGTCAAAATGAATTTCTGTGATTGCAACCATGTCGGAAATGAAATGAATAAATAAAATAAAAAAAATAAGCTGCACTAAGATCTAATAAAACCAGCACTGAGAGTCGTCCTTCATCTGAAGCCCAGAGTAGATCATTAGTTACTTTAACTAAAGCAGTCTCTGTGCTGTGTTGAGCTCTAAAGCCTGACTGGAAGTCCTCGAACAGGCTGTTGTTTTGAAGGAAGTCACAGAGCTGAGCCGCCACAACTTTTTCAAGAATCTTTGAAATAAAAGGAAGATTAGATATAGGCCTGTAGTTTGCTAAAGTGCTGGAATCAAGAGTAGGTTTTTTGAGAAGGGGTTTGATTACAGCTACTTTAAAGGACTGTGGCACGTAGCCTATTGATAGGGATATATTTATTGTCTCCAGCAAAGATGGGCAGACTAGGGGAATAACTTCTTTAAACAGCTTAGTTGGGATCGGATCTGAAAGGCAGGTCGATGGTGTTAGCCTGGCTACAGTGCTGAAAAGGTACCTCGGATTATTTTTATTTTCTTCAATTAGTGAGGAGTAGTATGTAGATGGACTATGTCGTAAGGCTGTCATGTATTTACTATGGCTTTCTTGCCAGAGTATTCGTGACTCCTCTGTTTTATTGGAGCGCCACATTCTCTCTAATTTACGGGTTGTTTGTTTGAGTGTGTGAGTTTCAGAGCTAAACCACGGAGCTTTCCTCTGACGTTTAATAGTTTTTTCCCTCAATGGGGCAATTGAGTCCGAGGTGGATTTTAGTAGACTAGCAGAGCTATCGACAAGCAGATCCAGTTGAGAGGGGTTATAATTAATATCCTAGTTATTTATTGGATGGTGCACTGAGTTTAAGGCAGCAGGAATGGCCTCTTTAAATTTAGCCACAGCACTATTGGACAGATTTCTACTCCTAACTATTTTATATTTCATTTTACATTTAGGTGTTTGATCAATGTTACACCACCGCTCTTTTCTCTGGTCAATCAACATGAAACAATTTATAACCATTTAAATCGACACCTTTTCCATATTTAACCAGGTCTCAGAAAAAACAATGGCATTAAACTGATATTTCAACGTATTCAAATATTCATCAATTTTATGTACATTTGCATATGAACTTCTGCAATTAAAAAGTATCAAAGGAAAATTACTGCCAGTTTCCATTTTTTCCATTAAAATCTTCCTCGCTGCAGAAATGACAAGAAAATGAGCTCAAATCAAACATATTCTTTTCTGGATCAAAGTCTGCTTCAAAATGATGTATTTTTGAAGAACAATTATCGTTTGATCCCAGCATTGGGTTTCTTGATTGTTCAGTCATCAACTCAAAATGTCTCAAGTAATCTTGCGATGCAGCATAAACCAAAGCCAGTGGAAAGTTTGTGATTCAAGAGATTAAAATGTGTATCGTTACCTTATGTGCACCGCGTGCATCGTTCATTAATCTACATTGTTTATCATACTTATCAGGTATTTCCATCGGAGTTCTTGCTTCCCAGTAAAGCTTTCACAGCATCCATCGTCTCGGTCCCAGGTGTTCTCCTCTTGTAGGAACTGATTGTCTGCCAGCCCGTTGCGTGAAGCAATGCATCCAGGTCTGGAACCTCCACTGGTAAATCCATTGAAACGCCAAATTCACGCAGGCCTTTTGTGGCAGCTGTAGAGTCGTCAAACACTTTAATTTTACCATTCTCACAGAATATTTTCAGTCTGGCTGGAAACAAGTTGTGAGGCTGTATCTTCTTTTCTCGTAGCACTTTATGCACTTCCCGCGTTCTTTAAAGTCTGATGGAGTGAAGTCTTCATCAAAGTAGATTCTTGTTTTATCCATCTGGATGATTTTCTTGGTCCATGCAGTCCTCGCAGTCGGAGTTTCTATTATTTTCTTAATGTCCCCAGTTCAGTTCTCAGATCACTCATTTGTTTTTTCAGCGTCCACAAAGTTTTCAGATGTTTCAGTGCAGAAAGCTCTCAGTTCTTTGGGTAAATCAGCCATACCAAACGCAACGTCGGTGCATTCAGCTATTTGACTAGATCATTTTGGTTTTTGTTTCTGGTGGTCTTTGATAAGGTTCCTTGATGTACCAAAGTTCTCAGGTGATCATATTTTAAGAAATTAACTTTGTTTGCAGAATAATGCTCTTACAAGCCGTACACTCTGGTGGCCATGGAGCCAGTCTCCTATCATGTCCCATGAATTCCCCACAGCATGTTCAGTGGTTGTTACAGTTCAGTCATTCTGCTGTCGGGGGAACTGTCAGTAATATTCTGCCTCCTACAGCGGCAGATGACGCAGGTCGGTGTCCAGATGCACAGGAGCCACAGGCTTGATCCACCACAATCCATGTGATGCCTTCATCCAGAAGCAATCCTGGGATTGAACCTCCAGTACGCCTTAAACCTCACTAGGACTCCACCTGTATATACTGTAGATAATCCAGTATACTGTATATATAATCCAAAGCACAGGGCAAGCGCTCATAACCAGTTCCACTTTTAGTAGCCGTTATACCACCTCGTAACACCTTTTAGAGATGATCTGATGTGTTTGTGACCCAATGCGACGCAGCGGTTGGACAAAACAGTGGATAATCATCTTCAATGGATTATTCCTGTGTTTAGAATAGGTGAAGATGACAAGAAAACTGCTGTTAATGATTTACTGCTGCTGTAATAAACTCTGAAGCGACTTTTGTCTGACTCACAATCACAATAGTCTCTTAAATATCCATGCGTTTTACTGTACTGTGCAGTTTTTTGGCTGAAAACAATAACAAGAGTGTGCATAGCAAAAGACAAATGCTATGGTAATAAAGCTATGGTGTAGAGCACACTCATGCATATGCACGAAGGCCCCAAAAACAGCCTGTTTTTAGGAGCGTCATTAAAGTGACTTTTCAGAGGCTAAAACTCTGGAAAACATACAAGTTTGGGAAAATAAACCTCAAATACTATGTTTTTAGGGTTCTTAGAACAAATGGAGATGATGGTGAAAAATATCAGAATACTGGACCTTTAATATATCGCCCAAACTATAGGCGGAGTTTGAAAAATTATAATTCTTAATATAATATACAAATATTTAAAGTACCATAAAACATAGTGACTGTACAAACTATATACTGTATATAAATGCATTTATTGTTCTTTGTTACTAATCATTTTTGCATTATTTTATGTTACACACATTGTGGTTGGTGAGAATCTATATATTTATTTATTTATTTTTTTTTTGCCCCCTCCCCTGGTTCAAAGCTTTTATAAGTCAGTGCTGTGGTTAAACAGAACGGCACAGTATTAATAAGTGTCACAGCCAGGCCCACAGCGCCCCCTGCTGGCAGATAGAACCACTGCACACAGTGGTGATAGAACACAAACATTCATGTTTTTATACATCAACACTCAAATAATGAACATCAGAAGGAATGAGAACACTGAGCTCCTGTAAACTAAAGTTTTTCTCTGCCCTTTGTCCTTGTAATGTAACCTTCACAATCTGAACACAGTTAAATAGTCTGAAAGTGAAGGACTCGTGTTTATCTTTCATAAACACACAGTGGTCAGGTCTGCTGCTGAGGAGCAGAGAACACACAGCTGAAGGTAAGATCATACTTTCTCCTTCTTCTGATGAAGTCTGATTACACTAAGAAACCAAAGATGAACAGGACTAATGAGGAGTTAAAATAAGACAGGAAAGACAAGACAAGACACAGGAGCAGAGAAAAGACTAAACAGTATAACTTAACTCAGGGTGTCACTCATTTTAGTTCAGGGGCCAAATATGGACCAGTTTGATCTCAAGTAGGCCACAGATTTAAGGCGGGAAAATGGGCAGTTTTAACAGTAATGTGCTCTAGTTTACACTTTCAGTATAAATGATTAATAAAGGGACGACAATATCTAATCAATACATCACAGATATCAGCAGGGCCGTAGCACCACATTTTGAGCCCTGGGTACCAAACATCTTGTTGGGCCCCGACTGTAAGATGTAAAAACTCAAAAACCCATAAACTATACTAATATTCTATCATTATTATATAAGCTTTCTTTTTTCTTCACAATAACTATCCATTGCCTATATTTTTTTAATCTGTTCTAATATATTTCAGTGGTTTATTGAATATTATGTATATATATATTGTATTTATGTATTATGTATATATATATTGTATTTATCTTTATTTTTTGGGTGGATATAACTAAATATATATGTACAAAATGACAGAACATTTCACAAAACAAGAGCAAGAATATCTTAAAAAACACAAAGAATTACAACATTACAGGAAAATACAGTGAAAGACAAACACAGAAAACACTGCAAAAATGAACAAAACAACAACAGTAATACACAAAATTACTCAGAAAAATATACAACATTACAGACAATGACTACAAAAGTACACAAAAAGACCAGAAAAACATAAAAAATGACTCAGCAAACCCACAGTACTAACAAACAAGTAAAACAACAACAGAAATATACAAAAAATACTACATAAAAAACACACAAAATGCTTCACAACTAGTAAGACAACAACAAACTTACACAGAATGACTGAAAAACACACATTTCTATAAAAACTCTTTGTTCTTTCCTGTATTAATGCTCAGATTGCTCAATATTCTAATGCTGACATGAATGTTGATCATGTGACCCTCTGATCAAACAAACACATTACCTCAGATAAATTGGGGGGAGTTTGACACATGTGACTTAAGAGAAGATAAGACAAGAATAAATGTGACAAAATGAGACGTGAAGAGTTTAAACAAGACAGCAGACGATAAGCTACGATTAGAAAAGGACAGACAGTAACTGCTGTTATTTAGACAAAATTAAAACAAACATAAATATGATAAATCAGTTGGACTTTAAAATGCATCTCAGGTTTGTCAAACTCATTTTAGTCCAGGGGCCAAACACAGCAGTTTGATATCAAGTGGGCCACAAAACGTAGGCGGGAAAATGAGTCATTTCAACCTTGATGTGCAATAGTTTGCATAAATGATATGTAAATATGAACAATATCCAAGCAATAAATGACATATATCAGTCACTTCAATTTCCTTGATTTTGTGACCATTTTTTATTCATTTTGGGAAGATTGTGTGTAACAATTTGAGGACATTTCTTTCAAAAAATGTGTGATTAAATGTGCATTTGAAGGGGCTATAGCTGAATTAGTTGATAATTTACACAATAATTCATCTTTTCTCTGTCATTTTCACTTTGTTCTGCGGACCGAATTGGATGCACTAAAGGGCCGGATTTGGCCCCCGTGCCTTAAGTTTGACACAGGTGGTTTAGATAGATGTTTTTTTAAGATAAAATATAAAATTACACTAATTTGTGCAACTGACTGAGAAACAGAATAAACTAGTGTCTGTGTCCTGAAATATTTAGATGAAGTTTGTCTTTACTGAAGATATTCAACATAAGTAAACATGAAAGATAAATGTTTTTAATGAGTCACACAGTGTTTGGATGAAAAACAACCACAACTTAGTTATAGCTTCTTTTATATTGTATTTTCAATTCTTATTCCAATTGTTATTGTTGCATAATTATTATTCTTCATTTTGATTGTTTTTTAAATTGTATTATTATTTTATTACGTTCATTGGTTAAATGGTAAATAAAAGAGCACGAGCCTAATCACTGACTGAGCGCAGCAGAGCCGAACAGGTGAGTCTGAAATATCCACTAATTAGCAGCTAAATCAACTAAAGCAGGGCTGATAGTGAGCGTTAACAATCAAAATATAGAACTAAGTTCTTTAAACGTATCGGGAGAAGTAGAAACACCGTTACCGGGGGACAAAGACCAAATACCGGCCGGTAATGAACGGAGAGGCTAGCTGTTAGCTGCCAACTGTTAGCATGATAGCTGCTAACTGTTAGCATGATAGCTGCTAACTGCTAACTGATACACCCGATCATTCACAGGTAATTATTATTAAACATGATGTGGGTTAAAATGTAATTTAAAAAGTAGGAACAATTAAACTGGTAAATAATGGGCATGACAAATGTGGTGAAATTGGGAAAAATATAAATATAAAATCTGGTGAAAAGTGGTTAAAAGTGACAATAATAGGTCAACATATGTGATATTAGGTGTAAAAGTGGTAGAAATGGTTTATAAGTGCTGAACATGTCTGGAAAGTGGAAAAAATGTGTAGAAAAGTCATTAAAATGTGATGTAGAAGTGTCAGAAATGGGAGAAATGTAACAAAAAAATACATTAAAAGGAGCAAAAATATGGCAAGAAAAAGTGATGAAAATATGTTTAAATATGGTGAATTTGGTGGAGTTGGTGATGTTAAATAGTGGCTTTTTGTGCATTATATTAGTGTCATTGTGGCTTTTCTTCTGTTTATGTTGTAGCATTTTTCTTAACATGATGTATTTTCTCACCTAGTTGTGTTTACATGATGCATTTACAAGTTGAAATTTGGTTTCCATGGTAATGATGATAAAGAATTGAGCATCATTATCAGTTCCAGTGTAAAATGTACCAACTTATGGTATAGCAGTAGTATGGGGGCGTGGTCTGTTAGTAGTCCTTTGTAGGATACTGTCTGGTACTGGAACATATCTGCATCATCAATATAATTTCTGTGTGCTTGGTTATGGTAATATATTTAGTTGTATCAATGCACATTAATATTCATAATATATCTTACACAAGCACATTAATCATAATTTATCTTACATATATCTTTACATTTCTGATTTTTGTAACCCAGTACTTTTAATTCATGATGATATTGATCATGAAAGTTTTAAAAATATACATAATTTCCATAAAGAATAATTAAAAACCCCTTAAAAATCAACTTTTTTCCAATTTCGTCTGTGAATTATTTTTACCAACAACTCTTCTTTGTTGAATCTTTCTTAAAGATGATGTTTATTTAATTTAGTTGAATTCAGTAATGTTAAGATTTATTATATTATTGGGGAAATGTTTAGAGATAATGATTGTTTTCCTTCAGTTGCAGCCGCCAGATATTAGTTTGGACCAGTAGAGGGCGCTGGTAACCCAGTGTTCATTTGGGATGCAGCTATTCTAGCAGTGAAGAAGAGATGCTATGTGCTAACAGACAGAGCTAATAGAAAAACCTGACTTTTACAGATATTCATGTAATACTAAAGATATTCTTTCTGTGCTAAAGGGGTAAGGAATTATTTATGAACATGTTTAAGAGTAGAAGGCGGCCACAAAAAGAGTAGTAGGTGATTCCGCCCGCCGCCTACGCTTCTGGACATCCCAAAATGGCGATATTAGGGATGTATATTGATAGGGATTTTAGATTCCGATACTTTATCGATTCCTGCTATCAATCTTTTTTTTATCCATTTTCTTATCGATTCCCAAATAGGCTGAAAAACAAGTAGTACATGAGTACAGAAAAGAATACAGCCTGGTTTATTAATATAAATTTTAATTATTCATTGTTGAGAATAAACAATACTCAATAAAATGAGTCAACAAGTCATTATCACACAACATTAGAAAGTACATTTTATTTATATAGCACGTTATATTTGGGTTGGGCATCATTTGGATTTCAACAATTCTGATTCGGATTTCGATTCCTATTCTGAACGATTCCGATTCTTTGAGTTGTGCAGGTCACAGGTTTCACAGGAGAATTGTTTCATTTAAAAAGCCTTTACACAGGCCATTTTTATTAATTCACTTATTTGATACAGTTTAATTTGATGTTAGAAATGTGTTTTTAATTTTAATTATGTGACTTTTGGTTGCCTAGTGACTAGAGTTGTCACGATACCAGACAAAGTATCACGGTTCTGGGTGTTATCACGTTATTGAAGCCCTTTTTATTATTAATATTTTCATGAACTTCAATGTATTTGTACAAGTTAGAAATACTTATTAATTTCTTATAGTGTTATTTGGTGCATGATAAGAGTACATAAACGAAAGCATATAAGCAATAAAAAACTAATACATTAAGTTAGAATTTATATGGTTGAAATTAAAAAAATAATCAGTTTCATTTGCACATCAATTTATGTTTATCTAATATAAATAAGTGGTTTATGATGTATCACAGCATATTAGCTTCAGGTAGCCATGACGATCACCTCTCACACACAGACAGACAGACAGCGGTGTGTGAAGGGGGCGGTGCACATCAGAGCTTCTGTAAACAATGTTATGCTCCAGAGAATAATAAGTTAACAACAAACAGGGACAGTTTTGTTCTGTGTCAGGGCCAAAATTGTTAGTTGTGTTTATTAACATATTTACTCATAGACCTTATTCTTTTTAAGACTTTAAGTTGAGACTTTTCATTTCTGCTGTCTCATGTTTTCTGCTTTCTTCTCGAGGTCAGCTTCCCAAAACACATCTTATGCCTCAGACACGGAGGCATCACACAGTCACATGCCTACACACACTCACATAGTCACACATACACACCCAATACACATCCATTCATACACACAAACACCATATACGCACACACCTCTAGCACTCACGACAATCAGGAGATACCAGAGAACTGGTTGTTTTGACCTAAAGAAAAAACTGTCTCTTTTCACTCTCCTCTATCACCCCCACCCTGTCCTCTTTATCTCCTGGGGGAGGAGGGAGGGGGACTGAGGAGGAATATACGTGATGAGTTAGAACTAGGTGTCACTCGATCATCGGACGTCCGCCCGGGCGGTCACTAATTTTGTCCATCTTTGTACTCTTTTTTTTTTTTTTTTTTTTTTTTTTTTTTTTAACCTTTTTTATAAAATCATCAATGCCTCGCCTGGACTCCATCACTCAACCAGAGCAATAGATCATGTCTCCAAATGAGGTCAACCGCAAATTTGCCGTGACATGTGGAACATGTTTTTATAGATATTCTTAGTTAAACTGAGGAACTAATGGTTCTCAATAATTTCAGACATGGGAATTTATCGTTTATATCGTGGGATGACATATTGTTACTGGTGAGAATGTTTTGGACGATAAATCATAAATGATAAAATATTGCACATTCCTAATTTTTACCCTTTAACTTAATACATATTTACAGTTTTTCTCGATTGTTTACACACATTTTCTGAAAACATGCCTCATATTCTCAGAACTCTACACACAAATCCAAAAACACACACAATGGGCAAAACCTCTCAATTCTCCTGCAAAATTAAACTTAAAACAAAATTAAAACAATGTTATTTCTTCTCAAAATGGTATTTTGTTTTCAAATGACACAAAAATCACATCAATAGACATTAATAAGAACCAGTTGAACACTGACTCAATGTAAAACACACTTCTTCATTCATCGTAATGACTCAGGCCTTTTTTGTTCAGTGTTACTACAGACACTATATACATAAGTGTGTTGTCATGTAAGATATTTGAGAATATTGTTTTTATACTCAGAACACACGGTAATAAATATATTCTATTTTTCCCACAAAAACAATGTACACAGTGTACATCCCAACCAACACAAGGTTCCACATACTGTACAGTGGTCTACATACAAAACAGAAGAATTTACTGTATACAGTTACTGTAAAAAAAAACCAACCTATGTTGCATCCTGTCTTCTGTTTGGGTCTGACCACAGCACCTCATCCACATCACAATCAATGTTTTCTCTGGCTAAGCAGCGTGGGAAATATAGCCTAGCATGGCCAATTCAGCTATGAAAAGCATCAACTGCTATATCTCTACATGTGTCTTCCATAAGGAGAAATAGGAATCTGAGGCCATGGTTCTCCTCCGGAAAACGGTGGTTTCCCCTCTCTGGGTCGGTGGAGAGTCGTTGCCTCAAGTGGAGGAGCTCAAGTATCTCGGGGTCTTGTTCACGAGTGAGGGTAGGATGGAGCGTGAGATCGATAGACTAATCGGTGCGGTGTCAGCAGTGATGCGGTCGCTGTATCGGACTGTTGTGGTGAAGAGGGAGCTGAGTCGTGGGGCAAAGCTCTCAATTTACCGATCGATCTACGTTCCTACCCTCACCTATGGTCATGAGATTTGGGTAATGACCGAAAGGACAAGATCGTGGATACAGGCGGCCGAAATGAGTTTCCTTCGCAGGGTGGCTGGGCGCACCCTTCGAGATAGGGTGAGAAGCTCAGTCACTCGGGAGGAGCTCGGAGTAGAGTCGCTGCTTCTTAACGTCGAAAGGAGCCAGCTGAGGTGGCTCGGGCATCTGTATCGGATGCCTCCTGGTCGCCTCCCTCTTGAGGTGTTTCAGACATGTCCTATTGGGAAGAGGCCTCGTGGAAGGCCCAGGACACGCTGGAGGGACTATGTCTCTGAGCTGGCCTGGTGTCGCCTCGGGGTCCCCCCAGAACAGCTGGAGGAGGTGTGCATGAATCGGGAGGTCTGGGCATCTCTGCTGAGACTGTTGCCTCCGCGACTCGGCCCTGAGTTACATGTTGTGGTCATTGTGTCTCAACTACCAGTTTTTGTGTGTAAACAATCGAGAAAAACTTTAATACATAATAGAATGACCCCACAACCCTCTCCCCCTCCCCCATCAGTCCACATTTTCACCATTCAAAAATAATTTAAAAAGCATATTGGCAGATTTTTTTTTTTGGCCTATACAGTTTTTTTAATTGACAAACCTTCAAATAATTTTGTTGAGCATTCATTAACCTCAGTGTGTGTGTTTAATGTGTGATTGAATGATCAAACATTAACTGCAGTCATTCAGTCATTCAGGTCTGTTGGTGGTGTCATTTGAAGTCATGGGGGTGACAGTGACACTGGTCCAGGCTCTGGGTTCCGTCCCTCTAATGTGGGTGCTGCTGCTGCTGCTGCTGCTGCTGCTCTTCATCTACGACATCTCCTCTTCCTCACACACCAGCGGACCTCCAGGACCCAGGCCCCTACCTCTGATTGGAAACCTGCTGCAGATCGACCTGCGGAGGCCTCATGAGTCCATGATGGAGGTGCGTGTGTGCGTGTGTGTGTGTGTGTGTGTGTGTGTGTGTGTGTGTGTGTGTGTGTGTGTGTGTGTGTGTGTGTGTGTGTGTGTGTGTGTGTGTGTGTGTGTGTGTGTGTGTGTGTGTGTGTGTGTGTGTGTGTGTGTGTGTGTGTGTGTGTGTGTGTGTGTGCGCGCGCGCGTGTAAAACTCATTCAGTGCCAGCTGAAATCTGACACCAGATTCTGAAAGATTAGATCCTCTAGTTTCATCAGAAAATTAATTTAGTTTCTATCTTGTTTAATCCTTCTGTAATCATCAGTTGAATAAAGGAAAGTTTCACACAAATCACCAGTTTGTGATAAAAAACTGAGAAAAACGTCTTTTTCTGAAAAAATCCATTAGTGACTTTAAAGCTAATTTTTTTTTGCTTTAGTGACACCTCATCATTAGTTTCCTTCTATAAAACTGCAAAAACAACACTGAGACCAGGCTTTTGATGACCACATTATTATTATTTACTATCTATGTCAGAGTTGAATGGATTTCTTACTGTATTTTGGCGTTCCTCCAACTTTCTCTCCTGTCAGTCTGCACACGCAACTTCCTCTTCCTCCCTGACATACAGAGTGTCACTGTGTTCCCCGTTCTTTTTTTGTTGTTTTATCTCACTATCGCCACATTATCCATGAGTTCCACACATGCTCTAGTCGAGTGTGCGCTGCTGTGAACGTCAACTCTCGTACATAGCGCCATTTTCTGTCTCGTAAACGCCTTTCCTCCTCTCCCTCTGAGCTCTGCTGAGCATGGATGATCTCTCATCCAAAGGTGTGCTGCTACCTCCTAGATGTGACCTATTATCTTGCTATCTGGCTCACAGGCTGGGGGTATTTTGTACCCCCCTCCCCCCTCCTCCCGACACGCAGCAATGACCCATTTAGCCCAGTTAGTTGATGGTTTTATTTCACAACACCATCAATAATCCACTCAGGTCCACACATGTTCTGTGTTAGTATGTGGAGCTGTAGGCTGCTGGATACGTCACAATATCACTCTGTAGCGCCATCATCTCACTTGTTCCTGCTCCTTCCTCTGCTGGGTAGCATCAGTGGCTAATCTCTCATCTAAAGGTGTACAGCTGCCATCTTCAGGGCACAGTTGGTCACTACAACACCCCACAGGTTAGATATTGATGAGGAACCTCCGCCAGGGTATTTTGTAGTAATCCTCATGAAAAAATGCAATTGACGAGTTATCTCGTCAATGGCACTGACAATTGTAGATATCAACAATTACAACTAGTAAAAATGATATTATGGATATGTGGACTTGAAATTACGTGTCAAAATGTAATTATAGATACAGTATCTACAAGTACCACTGCTGTGTGCGTGTGTGTGTGTAGCTCTCCAAGAAGTTTGGCTCCGTGTTCAGTGTGCACTTTGGGATGAAGAAGGTGGTGGTCCTGTGTGGGTACAGGACGGTGAAGGAGGCTCTGCTCACCTTAGACGAAGCTTTTGGAGAAAGAGAAGCACCAACAATCCTCCAGGAGCAGACCAAGGGACACGGTGAGGGTTCCACTCTCTATGTAGGACCAGGAGGATGTGATCATACAAGATCTGTGTGAAAATGACATATCAGTCTCTGCAGGATCTTTACCTCAATTTCTTTGATTTTTGTGACTCATTTTTATTTAATTTTAGAATGTGATTTAAAATTCCTGCTATATAGGGAAACTGTGATCCCTCTAAATGGGCTATAATATATATTTACAACTGAATTAGTTGATATTCATACAATGATTCATGTTTTCTTTGTCATTTTCACTTTCTCCTGTGGATGCTCTAAGGGCCCCCTAGGTCTTAAAGGTCCAGTATTCTGCTATTTTTCTCTATTTGTTCTAAGAACCCCATCAACATTTGAGGTTTATTTTCCCAAACTCGCCCGTTTTCCAGAGTTTTAGCCTCTGAAAAGTCACTTTAATAACGCTCCTAAAAACAGGCTGTTTTTAGGGCCTTCAATCATATGCATGAGTAAGCATTAACACACACACTGTTTTAGCGTGTGTGTTTATCACAGCAGCAGTAAATCATTACCTTCTCCTCCTCACCTCTACTGACCACATGAATATTTCATTTAAGACGATACTCCATTGTTTGTCCAACCGCTGCGTCACATTAGGCCACAAACACGTCAGATCATCCTATAAAGGAAATATGAGGTGGTATAACGGATACTAAAAGTGGAACTGATTATTAGAGCTCTGAGGTTTGTCTATATACTGGTATATCTATATAGTGGATTATCTATATACTGGTATATCTATATAGTGGATTATCTATATACTGGATTATCTATATACTGGTATATCTATATAGTGGATTATCTATATTCTGACAGTAAAGATATTAACTGTAATATCAACCTGTCTTTGCTATGTTTGTTTTACCTGTTAGGTAGTCTGAGAGGGAGGAGCATACATTCTTACAAGGTAGGAGGAGCCAGGATTGTCAGGAGGAGGAGTTTCAGCTGTTTAAAGATGACAGAATGTGGAATAACCAGGGAGGGAGGAAACAGAACCTTTTCTGAATGAGTCTAAATGAATGTATATCACTGTAGCAGAACCTTTATAAAGTGATTTTTATTTTCATAATACTGACCCTTTAAGTTTGACACAAGTGGTTTATCGATGGATGTGTTTGTTTCAGACATTCAACATAGATAAACATGGAAGATAAGTGGTGTTTTTTTAATTATTCCCACTGAAAGTGTTTGTGTGAAAAACAACCAAAACAGATTAATGAGCTAACGCAGGACTTGGTAGTGTTGGAAATCAAAAAGCACAGGGTTAGGGTAAAATAACAAAACTGTGAAAAAAATATTTGTAAAAGACATTTTGTGTCTGTAAAATTCTGAGTTTTTTTTTGGATTGTTTTCCTCATTAAACTTCACTGGTATGGTGTAGATTTTAGGATATCATCAGATCTGAATGAGGAGTCATTTATCAGACTAATCACTACCTTAAATAAATATATAAAACCGCCTCAGGCTTCAAAATGATCATCAGACTAAACGGCCTCAGGTCGTATGACATGACGTAGTTTGAATAAACCGTAAATACACATGATGTCATCATTATGTGATGCTTCTGATACGAGAGTAAAGATCAAAGCTATTATTTTCTATTTTAAAGGGTTAAGATATATCAACTTTTTACTTAACTATGTATTTATTAATCAAACAATATGTTGCTATATCTAACTTAAAAAATAAAAGGAAAGAACGGCTGTTCAACTTCGTCATGTGTACCTCCGGTTCCTTCAAAATAAAACCTGTTTTATGGCCTGAGGACATTGAGTCTAATGACTTATTTTGAAGTCTGAGGACGTTTCATTTGACGTTGTTTGACAAGTGAGTCTGTTTAATCTGACGGAGGATTTGCTGAGTCATGAGTACATTTGGTCTAATAAATAACAGGTTGTCCTAATATCTCCCTGAGAGAGCTGAGGATGTTCTTAAAGGTACAGCGTACAGGGTGTGAGTCCAGCTGTTTGTCTGCCAGGTGTTCTGTGGTCTGGTGGAGACTCGTGGAAGGAGATGAGACGCTTTGCTCTGACCAACCTCAGAGACTTTGGGATGGGAAAGAAAGCCAGCGAGGAGAAGATCATTGAGGAGTGTCAGCACCTGTCTGTAGTACTGCAGCAGTTCAAAGGTCACACTTCTATGTTACAGTTCACACCCTCAGGGCAGGGGTTCTCAACCTTGGGGTCGCCAGATGCCTTCAAGAAACAAACAATAATTTTTTTGAACAATTTGAGCCATTTTTACCTATTTTTACTCTTTTTCTACAACTTCACCAAACTCACCATAATTTAACATATTTTCATCACATTTTCTTGCCATATTTTTGCTCCTTTAATGTGTTTTTGCTGCATTTCTCCCATTTCTGACACTTCTACATCACATTTTAATGAATTTTTTCCACATTTTTCCACTTTCCAGACATGTTCATCACTTATAAACCCTTTCTACCACTTTTACACCTAATGTCACATATGCTGACCATTATTGTTACTTTTAACCTCTTTTCACCAGATTTCATGATTATTTTTGACAATTTAACTACATTCACCATTTGTCATGTCCATTATTTACCAGTTTAAACTAATTGTTCCTACTTTTTTCTGCCACTTTTAAGCCACTATTAACACTTTAAACCCTTTTTAACCACTTTTTCTGTCCCTTTTTGCACACTCTAATATGCAACTTTAAAACTAAAATAAATCTGTGGATTATAAAATCTCATTTCACCTCCTTTTCCACCATTTTTGGTCACTTTGAACCATTTTATTAGTGATTAAAACCATGATTTCCATCTTTAAGATGACTATAATAATAATAATAATAAATGTTCCTGGATAACAGTGGATATTATTCAGATGAATAAATAAATGTGGTTATCACAGATTCATAGAACAATAGACCATCATTTTACTGACTTTATGGATGGACCCCAAAAATCTCTCTCCTTTATTCCCCCTTATAGATGGTCCTGTCTCCACATGACTGTTCTTCAATGTTCATGTCTGTGTTCAACCACCTTCAGCTACAGTGGGGGTCCCTGCTCTCTGGACCTTTATTTTGGAGGGTCCCCGCTCTCTGGACCTTTATTTTGAAGGGCCCCCGCTCTCTGGGACCTTTATTTTGTTAAAGATCTACTCGTGTTCACAAATGTTTAGTGCGTTTATTTACTAAATATAATCAGTGAAACATTTTAGTATTTTCTAATCTATAAACGTATTATGTGTTTAACTTTTAGCTAATGTTGAAGTATTAGTCGATACTCTGATGAATGACATGTATTTATATTATTGTGATGAATCCGTCCTCGTGTCTTTACAGGAGAAGCGTTCGATATGTCCAACGCCATCACCTTTGCCGTCTCCAACATCATCTGCTCCATCGTCTACGGCAGCAGGTTTAATTACAACGACCCAGAGTTCAGAGGTCAGATCGGCCGTGCTGACGCCCTCAACCACATCCAACTCTCAGTCTCCACGCAGGTGTGACGTTAATGTTGACTGTTGTGTCTGTGCGCTGAGAGCAGCATCTGACCCATGTTTCTCCTTTAGCTCTACAATCTGTACCCCTCGCTCTTCAAGTGGCTTCTGAACAGACGCAGGATCCTCAACATCTCAGCTGAGAACAAGAAGCAGACGTGGAGCTTCATCCACCATCTGAAGGAGTCTCTAAACCCTGAGACCTGCAGAGGCTTCGTGGACACCTTCCTGGTCCGACAGAAACACCTGGAGGTTTGGTTCTATATCAAAGTGTTCTACGTGTGGGGAGTGGGTCCATGATGACGTGGTTGATCCTGTGCAGGATTCTGGGAACACAGACACTCACTTCCATGATGACAACCTGGTGCACATGGTCCTGGATCTGTTCATCGCTGGGACTGAAACCACAGGAACCACTCTGAGATGGTCTCTGCTGCTGATGGCCAGATATCCACTGATACAGGGTAACACACACACACACACACACAGATATACATACACACACACACACACACATATACACACACACACACACACACACAGATATACACACACAGATACACACACACACACACACACACACACACACACAGATATACATACACACACACACACACACACACACACACACACAGATATACACACACACACACACACACACACACACACACACACACACACACACACACAGATAACCCTAACCCAAATCAAACTATGTATAATTGAAAGAAAAAAATATATAATTTTAATCATTATTTCTTGATAGTTGTTTTTGTAATCGTTGAGTGTAACAATAAAAATCATAATAAAATGGATTAATTGCACAGCCTTAACTTCTTATAACTAATGATGTTAAATAACTTAAAAACTACGTCAGTGTTACATAAAACAGGACAAAGACGGAACAATCAGTCCCATCCTGTCTCAGACATATAAAGACTAGATCTGTTCCTCTGAGACTGAACATGTGGGTTAGCTTAGCATGTAGCAGTGCTGGCTGAGCAGGAATAAATGGCTGTGGCTATGATATCAGGTCCAAGTGTATCCTCTGTGATTTATTTTTTGTAATGAAAATTTTTATTTTGCTTTACAACTTTTTCAACAGCACTAACATCGAACAGTCAGACAGCAGTAGTAAAAGACAATTACCATTATTTCTTGGGTCCAAGGAATCACAACTAAAACAAATAAGATCTATACATAGGTTCTGTAAGTGTATGAAAGTGTGTATAATAACACTTAGTCAAATATCTTTCCCCAAGATTTAGCAAAAACATCTGAATCGTCATTTAAAATTGCCAATAATTTTTCATATGAAACAATTTTCAGAATGTTATCCATCCACCTGTCAAAATCTGGGCAAACAGGGTCTTTCCAGACACCAAGAATAACCCTGGCTGCAGCCAAAGTTCCCCCTTTTAAAACCATGTATTCACATTTGGTTATGCCTGGCATAACTGATTGATCACCTAGTAAACATAATCTTGGTGACCTGGGTATTCTCTTACCAATCCACCTCCCTATACAATCCAACACTTTTTCCCAGAATGGAAACACTTTGTGACATTCCCACAGTGCATGCATAAATGTCCCGGTGACCAACTGGCATTTCCAGCATTTATCATTTGCTATAAGCCCCATTCTTTTAAGTTTAGAAGGAGTGAAATACCATCTATGTATTAATTTATACTGAGTGAATTTCCCTCTAGCCTCTCTAGTATATTTACCTGAATGTAAAATTATTTTGTCCCATATTTCTTTATCAATATCACAGCCCAAATCTCTCTGCCAAATAAGCCTCAAGTTTTCACATATATTCTTTCTTAAGTTATTAAACAATTTATAAAATAAAGCCGCCCTATGGGCTCCATCAGGTAGATTACAAAAATCCACAACTGGATTTGTTTCCTGTGTACACTTCCCTTTCATAATACAATTTCTCAACTGTAGATATTTCCAAAAATTTCCCTTCCTTTCCAGGCCAAACTTTTCAATGACTGCATCAAAGGGCATAATCACTCCATCCTCATAAAGATCACCAATTGTGTGAATTCCCTTCTCACACCATTCCCTCCAATAAACAGTTCTCTTACCGATCCGTAAAATTGAATTATGCCACAATGAAGCATAAGGTTGTCTCAAGTGAGATATGTCACACAAAGTGTGCACCTCTTTCCAAACATGTTTGAGTATATAAGAACCGGATTGCCTTGTATGTCCACGCCATTGGCATCAGTTGTTTGGGATAAGACATCCAGCACTTTAAAAGGGTCCACCAACTCTTCCTCAATCTTCATCCAACTTGGCTGTGGTTCTGCTTTCGTCCAGTGTTTCACGACTCTAGACATTTCAAATGCAAAGTTATAGAGCTTTACATTAGGAAGAGCCATATCTCCAAGTTCTCTTGAGGACCACATTTTCTTTATATTTATCCTTGGTCTTTTCCAGTCCCATAAAAAATCTTTGACCATTTTTTCATATTGAACAAATATATCGACTGGAAATTTCACCGGTAACATCATGGAAACATAATTGAACTGCGGTGCAATCACCATTTTAATCACATTAATTTTCCCCTGCAGAGTAAGCTTTAATTTTTCCCATTTATCCAAATTAGTTTTAATTTTCAGGAGGAGGGGTTTCATATTCGTTTGCATTATTTCTTCTAGGTTCGGGTTTAATAATATTCCTAAATATTTCATACCTGATTGTAAAAATTTAAAGTTGAAGGCTGTGATATATTTAGAATAACATAGTGCATTAAGTGGCATAGCCTCCAATTTGCTCCAATTTATCTTGTAGCCCGACAGCCTGGAATAAGAGTCAACACATTCAAGTAAAGCTGGCAGAGATTGTGACGGGTCTGTTAAAACCGCATAAAGAAACAATTTCTGTTCTCTCCCACCAGTTCTTACACCTTTAATTTTTGTCTCTGACCGAATTTTCTGAGCTAGGGGTTCCAAAAAAATGGTGAAAAGCAGTGGAGACAGACTACATCCTTGCCTCATTCCCTTGGATAAATGAAAAAAATCTGATACCAGACCGTTTGTTAAAACAGCTGCTTTTGGACTTGAATAAATAGTCTTCACCCAATTAATAAACTCTGACCCAAAACCAAACCTACTAAGGACCGTCATAAGAAAACCCCATTCCACCCGGTCGAAAGCCTTCTCCGCATCCAGGGAGAAGGCCGCCACCGGTTCCAAATAAACGCTACTTTTGTGCATGATATGAATAAGTCTCCTCATGTTGTCTCCCGAACATCTACCCTTAATGAAGCCAACCTGGTCCCCATTAATGACAGAAGGCAGCACCTTTTCTAAACGCAAGGCCAAAATTTTTGTTAAAATCTTACAGTCAACCCCCAAAAGACTAACAGGTCTATAATTTACTGGATCAGATAAGTCTCTATCCTTTTTAGGAATCAAGGATATCAGTGCCTCATTAAAAGAACCCGGTAAAGATCCTGATTCGTAAGCCTCTACATAAACTTTAAGCAATATTGGGCTCAAAATGTCAATGTATTTTTTATAATATTCGATTGGAAAGCCGTCAAGGCCTGGCGATTTTCCATTTTTCATAGCTAAAATAGCCGCTCTTATCTCCACTTCTGTAATAGGTGTATCCAATTGCTCTTTTTGACTAACAGTAAGTGTCGGTAATTCTAGGTTTGAAAAGAACATGTCCATTTCCTTATCACTGACAAGACCAGAAGATGTGTATAAATCCTGATAAAATGCCTTAAAAACCTGATTAATTTCTTTTGATGAGGTTATCACATGGTCTGCCTTTTTTATCATTGATATATTGCTAAGATTATCCTGCTGTTTTAGTTGTCTAGCCAATAACTTCCCATTTTTTTCCCCTCCCTCATAGAATTTTGTCCTTAATCTGAATAAGGCATACTCGGCTTTCTTGTTATAGATATCATGTAATTGATATTTCATTTTACAGATAGTTTGATACTTTTCCTTTGAAAATGCTTTTGCCAGGTCCTTCTCTAATTTATGTATTTCCTTCTCCAATTTATTTTCTTTTTCCCGGTTATCTTTTTTCACCTTTGAGGCATGTGCAATTAATTTCCCCCGTATATATGCTTTGGATGCTTCCCAAACTGACGCCACCTTATCTGTTGAGCCCATGTTAATCTCAAAAAACATTTTGAGATCATCTGAAATCTCCTGACAAAACGATTCATTTTGTAACAACGTAGTATTAAGCCTCCAACGCCCCCTCTTTAAACTATCAACATTTAAGTTAATATGTAATTCAACTGTTGAATGGTCACTAATAACTATTGTCCCAATTTCACACCCCACTACCGAGTCAATTAAAGTTTTGGATATCAAAAATAAATCTATCCTTGAATATGTTTTATGACAAGTGGAGTAAAATGTGTACTCCCTTTCACCATGATTAACCAGCCTCCATATGTCCACTAAACTGATGTCCTCTGCCAGCACGTGTATTGCCTCTCTATCCCTAGGTGAAGACAGGCCCCTTGGTTTACTTTTATCAATCATTCCATCCATCACTTGATTGAAATCTCCCCCCAAAATAACGTGTCCCTCTTTGTTACCTATTACACTATTAAGTAAATGAAAAAAATGTGGGTCCCCTTTATTAGGAGCATATACATTACACAAGATAGTTCTTACTCCATTGATAAGTGCTTCTGCACAGATGATTCTACCCTCCTTATCATTATATTTCTTCAAAAATACAAAGCTTAAATTTTCATTTATGAGAATCATGACGCCGTTTCTTTTACTGGAATATGAGCTATGTAATACAGTCCCAACCCAATCTCTTTTAAATTTTTGGGCTTCTTCATCCCCTGCAACATGAGATTCCTGGATGTATGCTATATCTGTGTTCTTTGTTTTCAAATATGACAGTACCTTCCTCCTTTTAATTGGATCTCCACACCCCTTTATGTTCCACGATGTTACTGTAATATACTTGGACATTATATCACATTAAGGGAAATATCAAGCACGTAAATCACAATTGTATAGACAATATATACATCAGAATACACAATACAAAACCTTGGCCCATATACTAATGACTGCTGTCTGAAACTTGAACATTTACAACACAAACACACTCCCCCGCTCATCAACGCAGAACACCGCTGACCAGCTCCACTAGTCCCCAACCTCCCCATCCCGAACATTAAATAGTCCGGGTTACCCTAATTTACTTGGTCCGTGAGACACTCACCCGTGCGACCGACGGACCCACACCCCAGACAAACTCCCCCCAACCCATCAATTGCTGACCTTACATTGTAAGAAGGACATGCTCTTCTTTATTCCCACAGCTTATGTTGACCGCTGCAAAAATCTTTCCGCCTCTCTCCCGTCAGTGAAGGCTTTCCTTTGACCATCCCAGGTAAACACTAACGTAGCAGAGTAGACCACCCGGTGCTTCACCTGGAGCTCCCAAAGACGTTTCTTCACTGGGTTGAACGCTTTCCGCTTTTCCGCCAACTCCTTCGTGAAATCCTCGAAGACCGAAAGCTTGCTGCCCTCCCAATCAATGCCATGCTTCTCCCTGGCCATCCTCAATACCTTCTCTCTTGCAGAAGAACGTAAAAAGCGTACCAGCACTGCTCTCGGAGGCTTAGTGGGGTCTGGAACAGGTACGGGAACACGATGAGCGCGTTCAATCTCAAATTCACCGTCAGTAGTGAGACCAAGCGCGTCCGCTAATATCTTCTCCACATATTGAACCATTTTCCCTGGCTCCTTGGTTCCTTCCTTAAGACCAAACAAACGTACATTATTCCTCCGACTCCTGTTTTCCATATCCTCAATCCGTGACCACAGTACAGCCACTCTCTCGTCACATCTCTCCAGCTTGGTCTTAGCTCGCTCGTGGCTATCCTCCAGGTCCGATATGCGCTGTTCGACTTCATCCATGCGTACCTGGATGCTCTCCACGGATTCCTTCAGCTCGGTAGTCGTCTGCTTAATAGTGACTACATCCGCTGCCATAGTCCGTAGGGTAGCATTCATTTTTCGTATCTCTTCAAACATGTTGGCGCTCATTTCCTGGTCCTCTTCCCCAGCCACTGCTGTGTTAGCATTAGCTTCGTCTTCAACAGAATGAGATTTAGCTAGCTTCTTCGTGGTTAGTCTCGTGGTCATAGCCCCTTTGAAAAAGGTTCCTTTACTGGCACTTGACATATTTCCGACGACCGCAACTCAAACGGGGCCTCCCACTCAGCAAGAACAGCAATAAAATAGCAGTTATTCGAAGAGCATGTCTCCCAAAGTAACGATTTTAGGTATGGGTATCAGGGAGCCACCTAGTGTGCGACCATCACTCTTGGCTGCCCCACCTGACTCCATCCTCTGTGATTTATAAAGGTGTGTGTGTGTGTGTGTGTGTGTGTGTGTGTGTGTGTGTGTGTGTGTGTGTGTGTGTGTGTGTGTGTGTGTGTGTGTGTGTGTGTGTGTGTGTGTGTGTGTGTGTGTGTGTGTGTGTGTGTGTGTGTGTGTAGATAGGGTCCAGGGGGAGCTGAGGTCAGTCCTGGGGGGTCGTCAGGTCCAGATGGAGGACAGGAAGAACCTCCCCTACACCAACGCAGTCATCCATGAGGTCCTGAGGTTCTCCAGCATCATCCCCATGGCACTGCCTCACAAAACCAGCAGAGACGTCACCTTCAGAGGACACCTCATCAAGAAGGTAGGCCACGCCCCCTTCAGTATGGGTTGTAGCCCTGCCCCTTCAGTCTAGGAAAAAATGTTTAACCACACATTTCAATATGAAACATCTGTAAAAACCTCATGGAAGAATGTTTTAGAGATGTGTGTTCAGGTGTTTTTATTGGGTTATTTAGATTTAAGAGTAATTAAAACACAGCTCGTGTTTAGGTCAAAAAACTAGAGAGAACGTGAGGAGATAACTGAAGCACTTACACAATTTCTGACAAACATTACATTTTGGTCCCTGTGCGTGTGTAAAGTTTAAAAAAAACAACCCTCACCATTGGTCGGTCCACGTGTTCGTTATGTCTGAGTTTATCAGACTCACAGGTTTCTATCATTTTTGTGTCAATTTGAATAGTTTTAGCAGGAGTTTGAATCTTATTTCAGCTCAGTGGCCAAAAACAGAATTTAGATCTAAATATGTTTACAGATTAATAGATGGAATCCAATCCACTGTATTTAAATAACACATTTAAACAACAAAATGTTTACAAAGTGCTACACATGAGATCATCTAAAACAATACAAATGAGCTCCACCACTAAATGAGTATAAAACAATAAATAGAAATAAAATAGATTCAAATAATATTGATCCAATAAATAAAGACACAGTGGACCACACAACGTACACGGTGCTAAAAGCCAGAGAATAAAAGTGGGTCTTAAGATGAGATGTAAAACCCTCCACGGTGGGGGCTGTTGGGACGTGGAGGGGCAGAGTGTTCTGAAACTGTGGGGGGGGGTCCATTCAAAGCTTTAAAAACAAACATTTTAAAATCTATTCTAAAACTAACAGAGCCAGTGCAAAGATGCAGAGATTGAGGTGATATGTTCACGTCCTAACATGACCCGTCTGTGAAAGGAACCAGGGCTCTAGGTTACCTTACAGAGGTCACTCATCATAACTTATCCATTTACTGAACGGTTAGGCATTTCTCTGAGATGTGTGTGTGTGTGTGTGTGTGTGTGTGTGTGTGTGTGTGTAGGGGACCACGGTGTACCCTCTGCTGGTGTCCGTTTTGCATGATGAATCTGAGTGGGAGAAACCTAGAAGCTTCCATCCTGATCATTTCCTGGACACAGATGGAAAGTTCACTAAGCGAGACGCCTTCATGCCTTTCTCTGCAGGTCTGAGTTTAAAGCTTCATTAAACCATTAGAGACACAGGGGGGGCACCAGATGCCTTAAAGCAACTGATGTATTTATTTTTACGAGCCCATTTTTGCTTATTTTTTACCCTTTTTCTGCAACTCCTCCAAACTCACCATATTTGAACCTATTTTCATCACTTTTTCTGCCATATTTTTGCTCCTTTTAATGTATTTTTGCTACATTTCTCACATTTCTGACACTTTTCTGCACATTTTTTCCACTTTCAAGACATTTTCAGCACTTCTATGATCCTTTTTGCCAATTTAACCATATTCACCATTTGACATGCCCAGTACGTTACTTTTGACAGTAACTAGTACTCTAACGCAATATTTTTTAAAGAAATAAACACAGTTACCGTTACAATATGGTGGGTTTGTCTGTTACTTTGCTAGCTGCAGTTTACTTCCTGTTTACAGTGACACTACATATTATTGCTGAATGTTGTGCCAACCACAGTAAAACAGAAGAAGAAGCATTGTGGGCGTGTCTGTTTACTATAACGTACGCTAATCATGGCGAGTTAATGTGAGAGCAGGACGAGCTTCTCAGAGTAGAAATACGCTCATTACTTTACCAATCTGTCTCCAAAAGTTATGTTTTTTCAGTATCTAGCACAACACTGGTCATGCCCATTATCTACCAGTTTAAACTATTTTTACCACTTTTTCTGTCTGTTTTTATCCATTCTGATTTACAACTTTTAACCATTTTCTGTGGTTTTTAAAATCCCATTTCGCCACCTTTTCCACCGTTTTTGGTCACTTTAAACCATTTTATTAGTGATCAAAACCATCTCTCTCTCTCTCTTTCTCCCCCCCTCCCTCTCTCGCTCTCTCTCTCTCTCTCTTTCTCTCCCCCCCTCCCTCCCTCCCTCCCTCCAGGTCGGAGGATCTGTCTTGGTGAGACTCTGGCCAGGATGGAGCTCTTCCTCTTCTTCTCCAGCCTCCTGCAGCGTTTCCGTTTCACTCCTCCACCCGGGGTCCCTGAGGAGGAGCTGGATCTGACTCCTAACGTGTGCTTCACGCTGCTCCCTCCAACTCACAAACTGTGTGCGGTCGCTCTGTGAGCCAATCACATTCCTACAGAGCCATTAATAATCATCATAATAAAGCATGATAAATAAAAAGGGAGTACTTGTCTTTATGTAACCCTGAGAGTAGCTGTTCTGCATGTTTTTAGGGAACTTTCTCCACAAAAACACATGAACAAACCTGGTAATTTAACGCGAAAGAACAGAATAAAAGAACCTGATGCACTTCGAATCAGACCGCTGTGAAAACTTGCAGGACTGCAGCCCTTTAGGACTGAGATAATTCACTTTTTTTATTTATGAAACAGTAATGGAATGAAAAGTGATCCAAAATAAATGAGATTACCAATGTCTAGTTGCTGTAGGTTCTGCAGAACTCACTAAATCATAAAGTCAAATAATGGTTTATTCTCCATTAAGGTAATAACGGGTTGTCACCGCATGGTGACGCCATCGGTCATGTTCATATACAGCTTTTATATATATTTTGCAATAATTGTAAATGTATTTTAACATTATTTTTCTATTTTATTCCAGGATTTCAATTTGAAATATTTATTTTTGGTAAAATTTGGGTTTGGAAATTTTCTTTGCAAAACAATAAAACTGCAAATGAATGAATAAAAATGTGTTTAGAGTAAATAAAAAAAAAAGTAAAACCGTAAAATTATTAAAATGTGTCAAATCCAAAGGTTGTTTCCATTTCATTTGTTGCTCATAAATCGCTTGTTGACCCTCTGGTTTTCTGCATCTTAAACTGACCAATCACTGACCAGCAGGATTGCCATAAAAGGTAAACTATGCTTTAAAGCCCGCCCCTCTTTGTCAACTGGACCAATGAGAGCCCTCCGTGCGATACGGCTGCCGGTTGATCCGCTGACAGGTGATGGAGGAGCACCGGGTGTTTCCGCGGTGTTGTGGCCGTGTTAGAGGTGAGGGCAGCCCGCTGTGACGGGCGCAGGCCGGGCGGTGTGTGCGTGAAGCCGTCGGTGCGGTTAGAAACCCGCACAAAGCTCTGTTATAGTCCGCAGAGATCCGGAAAGCCTGCGTCGCATAGTAACAGCGGGACTTCTGAAAAGACCTTCAAAATAAAGCGCATGTATTTTTTTTTCTGCTCACATATAGTTGGCTTCTATGTCGCTAGTGCTTAATTTAAAGACGCTAATCGTGACTCAGTGGATAGTTAAAGTATGTTATAGTGTTTGTTTGCGTTCAGGGCTTCACACACTGAGGCTAAGTCACCGTCAGGCTTTTATTTTGAAGCGCTAAGTGATGCAGTGATGGCGGTCAATGCTGGTCAGTTTGACTCACAGAAGAAGAAGAAGGTCTGAAGTTACAAAGCCCTCAGACCTCCACACAGACCATCCAGCTCCGGACCAGGACCGACCTCCAGGAGCCTGTGAGCCCGCACACAGAGTCCTGAGCCCGGGCTGTGGACGCGCTGAGGGCCGGGGGCACAGCTGGGTGAGTTTCAACCGCTTTATTACTCATTCTATACTCACTTATCATCTCTTATCTCTCACTAAATGGTTCTAAAATATACATGTTCTTGTGTTTTATTTGACTGATCTGAGCTCATGTATTAATATGATTTAAAAAGATAAATTTAATCCTAAAATGTCTCAGTTTTGATCTTCACCTCATGTTGACTTTGATCTTTCTCCACTAAACTCATCTTGACAATTGTTCTTTGTTGACTCACTGACTTGTTTCTTTCATTCTTTATCATATCTTGACTTTTCTGATCTTATGCCCTAAACCAGGGGTGTTAAACTCATTTTAGTGACTTCAGGGGCCAAATAATGAGCAGTTTGATTTCCACAGATTTTATGTTATTTATTGTGCCCTAGTTTACATTTCTACGTATACATAACATACAAAATATGTAAGAAACAGACAATATCCAAGCAATAAGTGACAGATATCAGTTCCAACAGGATCTATACTTTACATTTCCTAGAGTTTGACCCATTTCTATTAAATTAAGGGAAATATGTAACAATATAGAAGAAAATTAAAGGATTTTGTAAGAAATTTGTTTTTTTTTCTAACATTTTAACATAAAAAATGACTGCAATCATGTGATATAAGTGCCAGGAAAAACTGTGAGAGCCTGCAAATAATGAGTTTCATTTACACAGTGATTCATGTTCTGTCATTTTTTACTTTCTCCTGTGGACTGAATTGGATGTGATGTTAATCTGTCGTCTGTGCCAAAAGATGGTAGTCAACATGAGGTTTACCATGTGAGAGTGGGTGGGAGCTTTGGGACACATCATCAGTCGTGCTTCTTTAAATCAGGGGGTGTTTTGGCCTTTTTAACACCAGACACCCCATCAATGGTGGCCAGCTACAGGGTGATCAAGCCTGAGCTTCCCACTCTCGTATCTGCAGCTTTGGGCCAGAATCAGAATCAGAAAAACTTCATTTATCCCCATGGGGTAAGACAAAGAGTGGCATATCAAGAAAATTAAAGAAACAATAAAAAAAAAAATCTGTCATTTTATTTTTTTTCTTTATTTTTTGTATATATTTTAAAATCTTTCTACTGTTAGTTTACACCGTGGCTCAGAAATAAAAGTTTGTTAAATTTTTCTGTATATCCAGCACAAGTTGAAAAATTGACAATAAAGATGATTTTGACTTGACTTTGAATAATAAATGAAAACAACAACATTAATAATAATAATTATACACACACACATGCAGAAAACAAGTAGGTTGTAAGGTAAACTGAATAACAAGGTGCAAATTAATGATAAGGTGCCAAATGCATTTGTATAAGTAAAAAATTAAAATAACTAGGCAAGACCTGTATTTGGTAATTGAAAATTGGCAAAAATTACAACCTGTATCTGGATTTATTGACAAGTTTGTTACATTTATAGGAAAAGGGTAATTATTTAATTTTTTTGTGACGTCATGAACTTTGACCCCTACCAATCTTTTTACTGGTAGGTTGTACAGCTTCAGTCCAGCAAAATAAAATACTCCACTTGAGATGAGCTTTTCATAAATGTAAACATCAAACTTGTATGATAAATATTCGTAGAGATTTGAAAAATTGTGTTTTTTTGACAAGTATTAGTATTAGTATTAGAACAACAAGGTCAGTTCCTTAGTTTGTGTTTTATACTGAAGACATTTGGGTTCAGATCAAAACGTGAATATGAGACAAGTTCAGAATTACAGCTTTTATTTCATGGTATTTACATCTAGACGTGTTAAACAACTCAGGACAGAACACCTTTTGTTTGACCACACCCACTTTTCAAGTGAGCAAAAGCATTGGAACATGTGACTGATGGTGTTTCGAGATGCTCAGGTGTTTCCTTTTCGATTGATTACTTAAACATTAATAGTTCTTGTTTCTAACTTTGGGTTTCACCAGTGAAAACTACATTTGTTGTTAAGCAAACATGAAGACCATAGAGCTGTCTATGGGAGAAAAACAAAGCATTTTGAAGCTGAGAGAAGAAAAAAATGATCAGAGCTACTACTCAAACATTGGGCGTAGACAATACAACAATTTGGAATGTCCTGAAAAAGAAAGAAACTACTGGTGAACTGAGCAACAGACATGGAACAGGTCGACCAACGGTATCAGCAGCAGTTGATGACAGAAACATTGTGAGAACTGTGAAGAAACACCTAAAGACAACAGTCAGTGACATCACTCCACCTCCACAGGGCAGGGATGAAGGTATCACAATCCACTGTTAGAAGAAGACTTGGAGAGAAGAAATATAGAGACCATACCACTAGATGCAAACCACTCATCAGCAAAAAGAATCAGAAGACCATTTTGGATTTAGCAAAGACGTAGAGATGATCCACAAAAGTTTAGGAATAAAGTTTAATGAACTGATGAGACCAAGATGAAGCTCTACCAAAGTGATGGAAAGACCAAAGTATGGAGAAAGAAAGGATCTGTTTATGATCCAAAACACACAAGCTCATCTGTGAAGCATGGTGGAGGTAATATCATGGCTTGGGCTTACATGGCTGCTTCTGCAACAGCCTCACTAGTCTTTATTGATGATGTCACTAATGATGGTAGCAGCAGAATGAATTCTGAAGTCTACAAAACCATTTTGTCTGTAAAGTTACAGAAAAATACATCCAAACTAATCAGGAGAAGTTTCATCATCCAACATGACAAAGACCCAAAACACACACTGTCAACACAACAAAGGACTTCATCAGAGGGAGAAGTAGAAGGTCTTAGACTGACCAATCACTGGACCTTCACCCAATAGAACATTTTAGATCCCGAAGAGGAGAAACCTCCAGAAACAAAGAAGAAGTGAAAGAAGCTGCAGTAAAGGTCTGGAAAACATTTCCAGCAACCTGTGGTTCTGGGGCCTAATGTGGCCCTTTGACTCTTATACAATGGCTCCCTATAGCTTTAAAAAAAACTATTAAAATAAATAGTTATTTTTTACAGATTCGATTAATGACAAATAAAATCATGATATAACAATTTATTAATCTAAAATAAATCACGTTGTACAATGACTCAGCACATTCCTACAACATCTACAGACCATCAACTTTCCTCCACCTGTGACTAACCTTAAGTTTTAAATCCCTGGTAAGAAACTAAACCAACAAAAACACTATTTCTGGAAGAAAATACAGATTTTAATTGTGTGGGAACAGATTCATTTAACCACCAATGTACAGGTTAAATATGTATGTTTTATGTGTGGCAAGAAATGAGTAATTAGCATGTGTTGATCACATGATCATGTGTTATTATATTCATGTTACTTTTTATAGACTTTCATATACATTAACTATAAAAATCTACTTTATAAACATTGTGTTCATGTAAACTGAGATGTGTAAGAATTTGAAGATGAAGATACTGTTTTATTTATTGATGTTAATTTATTTTATTTTAAACTGTTTTTAAGTTTCCATTTACATGATCAATATAAATTAAATCAAACATTATTCTATATAATTGTAACTGTATATAATGTAATCCACTGTATTGTCTTCATAGAGAAGGTATTTATGGCTCCAGGAGGACTTTAATCCAGGTGAGATGAGGTTCAATGGTTCCTTGTAGAGTAAAGGTTACAGACCCCTGACCAGGGGAAGAGGGTTAGGAGACCCCACTATCAGAGCTGGACCCTCTGAATTTAATTCATGGTGAAACAATGCAGATGATAAGTTGGTTATGTTACTGTTAAATTAATTCATGTACAGAATAAATGTAACATGTTATGATTAAATGTTATTTAAAAAAATGTTACGTATTCTTTTAAAATGATATAAAATAAATGACCTGTTATTTCAACCACTGATTGTTGCAGAAAAATATATCTAGTCATTGTCAATCTTTACTTCATACAAAACTACTGTACGTTAGTTTAGTCAACTATTCATCAGCATGTATGTCTATGCTGTACCCCCCCCCCCGTGTGACTAATTTCTGTGCTGGTGTGACCAACTGAGAACGTTGGTGTAGAGCTCTGTGGAGTGATACCAGCAGCAGATGGACAAAGATAAAACTTTCAATAAATGAATAATAAAATGTCAGTAAGATGTTCTTACTGATAGAAAAGGAGTTGAGTTTCCTGAGAAGTTACACCCTCTGGTGACACCTCCTCACATCCCCTCATTGTTGAAGGAGAACTTCAGCTGCTGGTTGTGGAGGATGGAACCCAGGTATTTATATTCCTCAACAGTCTGGACATGGGAACCATGGACCATGGTGGTGATAGCCACAACCACTTCTCTACGGCTGTTAGAGAAGGTCACCACCATCTCCTTGGTTTTACTGATGTTCAGTATCACACCACTCTACAAACTGATGCAGGGAGGAACCGGACAGGAGAACCGTGTCATCAGCGAACTTCACCAGGTGACAGTTGGGTTGTGTGGACCTGCACTCATCAGTGGGGACGGCACACAACCCTGAGGGGAGCTGGTGGAGGTGGTGAGAAGATCTGAGAGGGTATTGGTGGTGATCTGGATTTATTGGGTTCTGGATCCAGAGTATGAGCTGACTGCTCATGTTGAAGTTCTGATGGAGTCTGTGAGCGAGGATGTGGAGATGCAAGGCTTTAAAGGAGGAGGAGCCTGGCAGACGTGTTGGTCAGCTCCAGGAGTTTGTGGATGGTGTCAATGATGAAGGCTTCATCATCATCATCACCACCACCACCACCACCACCTCTGTGACTTTGGTATGCAAACTGGAGCGGGTCGAGCTGTGAGTTGAATCAGAATATGTTTGATGAGCCTCTCCATGGCTTTCATTGGCCAGGAGGTCGTTCAGGGCAGTGGGGGGGCTCCACTTGAGAATGGGGTGATAGTGGAGTGTTTCTATAAATTGGAGACAATTCCAGTGCTGATGGAGGTCTGGAACAGGCTCTGTAAACACTCCCCAACTGCTCAGCACAGTTTGAGGACCCGCCCTCTGATGATGTCAGCACCAGATGCACTGCTGGCCTTTGATCTTTTAAGGGCCCTCACAATGTCTGTGGTGAGGAAGGTGATCGGGGCGGTCACTAGGGTTGAGGCTGGACCTGATACATGCTACCTGGGTGGAGTTGTTACTTTCAAATGTGGAGAAGAAGGAATTAAGGTAGTTAGGGAGAGATGCTGCCAGAGATGTGAACAGCTGCCATGTTCTTCAAACCCTGTGAACATTTCTCAGCTTGGCGATGTTAATCTCTTGACCTCTTTATTTATCTCCATCTCTGCCCCAGTGGGCGTGCACTGTAGCTGTTCCCACGCAATGTTCAAGTCAAACTACGTCACTTTGGGGCGCTGCCATCTTGCAATTTAGATGTTATTTGGAGCCAGAGTTTGCACAGAAGGGTCCAGCGAGAGGAGCCCAGGTAACATGCCCCGCCCATTTAGCATACTGCCCTGATGACTTACGCAGCCCTGCTTTGTCACAAACATAAAATTTAGGCCCCAGCGCCATGAGCTGGCCAAGTGCCTCTTGCTCTCGTAGTGAGGGAATGGGCGGAGCCTATGTGAATGCCACGTGCCCGTCAGTGACCAGGGACTTTTGTCATGTTGTAGGCATGCCCCTGCGATTTCCGAAAATGTATAGTTCTTGGTCCTCAAAAAGGGGGAAACATTGTTATTGGGTTGGAATACTATTTCTCTTTTTCGGAACCAACTCACCTACTTTTCACTCACTGAACCATTATGTAATGTCTCAAAAATTCAAACATAATTCAATCGCGCGCATCCATAATTTCTGGCTATTTCCGATTTTAAAAATTTTAACGTATTTCTCCAAAGGCGTTTCACTGACGGGGTTCAAAACCACTGGAGATCATCTAGAGAAGTTGGACATCCAAAGTGATCCATTTTGATAACTTTTACGGTGTTTGCAGGGCGGAGATGTTAATCTTGACCTATTTTTTTTTTTTTTTAAATGCTCCCATTTGCACATACGAAGTCGGATTTGCTTCAAATGTGACTCAGTTGTTAAACTCTCGGCTCTAAACCAGCTCAATGTAGAAATAGAGACATTGGCACGTTAGCGCCCCCTACAGAGTGAAGATAATTTAATAAATAAATAAGAAATGTCTGGAATTTTTCACAAACTTCTGTTTTGGTCTCTCGATCAAAAAAGTCAATTAGACACACTTTTTATTTTTTATTATGTTATTTTGTGTCGAGATTCTCTCCATTTTGTGTTAATAGGAAATTGGCCAAATCTTGAAAATTGTCTGCTCAAACTTTAACGCACTCTTCCTGGAAATATTACTACTATTACTATTACTGCTACTATTACTATTACTATTACTATTACTGCTACTATTACTATTACTATTACTATTACTGCTACTATTACTATTACTACTACTATTACTATTGCTATTACTGCTACTATTACTATTACTGCTACTATTACTATTACTACTACTATTACTACTACTATTACTATTGCTATTACTGCTACTATTACTATTACTACTACTATTACTATTACTACTACTATTACTACTACTATTACTATTGCTATTACTGCTACTATTACTGCTACTATTACTATTGCTATTACTGCTACTATTACTGCTGCTATTACTATTACTATTACTGCTACTATTACTATTACTATTACTTCTACTATTACTATTACTACTACTATCACTATTGCTACTACTGCTACTATTACTATTACTGCTACTATCACTATTACTGCTACTATTACTATTACTATTACTGCTACTATTACTATTACTGCTACTATTACTATTACTGCTACTATTACTATTAATGCTACTATTACTATTACTGCTACTATTACTATTAATGCTACTATTACTATTACTATTAATGCTACTATTACTATTAATGCTACTATTACTATTACTGCTACTATTACTATTGCTATTACGCTACTATTGCTATTACTGCTACTATTACTATTACTGCTACTATTACTATTACTGCTACTATTACTATTACTGCTACTATTACTATTACTGCTACTATTACTATTACTATTACTGCTACTATTACTATTACTGCTACTATTACTATTGCTATTACTGCTACTATTACTATTGCTATTACTGCTACTATTACTATTACTATTACTGCTACTATTACTATTACTGCTACTATTACTATTACTATTACTGCTACTATTACTATTGCTATTACTGCTACTATTACTATTGCTATTACTGCTACTATTACTATTACTATTACTGCTACTATTACTATTACTGCTACTATTACTATTGCTATTACTGCTACTATTACTATTGCTATTACTGCTACTATTACTATTGCTATTACTGCTACTATTACTATTACTATTACTGCTACTATTACTATTACTACTGTTGTGTATTGAATGAAAGGATAATCCCAGGAAATGACAAGTTTACTTCTGTATGTGTCAGAATAAAGGCTGTGGTTGACTACATTCTGACACCACATTCAGACTTAAATACATGTGTGGTAACAGGTGATTGACCTGATAGATGATAAAAGCAGCTCCCTGGCCACTCTGTACTCCATATTTGTTTTAAAATACAGGTGTAAGGTGTACAAAATATGAAGCTGGGAGTGCTCACCTAGATCACAGATAGTATGTTTTAGAACAGGTTTTCTTCAAGGTCCTTTTAGGGCATAACTTTGAGTTGAAAACAAGATAAAAAGTCCAAAGCACTCTGTTTGAAAGTTAAGCCTTTTTATTACACCAACGTGTTTTGACTCCAAGGAGTGTTCCTCTGGGCTTTGTATAAAACACCACAGGTGTAAGGTGTACTGTCCCCATAAGGAAACCCCTCCTTTAATGCCACTAGGACCTCTGTGAGGAGCAGTGTCAGGACCATCTCCTGATGTTGATGCTAGGCTTGGTCAGGACAGATCGGTTAGAACGGTTTACTGCAGAACTCATTTTGACGGCTCAAAAAAGACAAAACAATTGAGCATAAAAGTTAAATGGCGTCTCAGATTTCCTTCACAACGTAACTGCTATTCACAAAGAGAGCTACTGAAGACCCGCGGCTGTCAATCATTGTCATATACAGTATATTCCAACCTCAAATATCTTATTTAAAATAAAGTTCAGAGAAAAATGATCACTAGAACACAATGTAGAGTGATAATAACTAATGATCACGGCAGCGTTTAGCTTTGGCATAAAATAGTGTGGAAGCCTTTGATCTTTTCTTTTGATGTTCTCTCAGCAATTCTTTTTTGCTCGTTGAGTTACTCGTTTGATTTATTCCTCATTCTGTATTGACTTATCTGGACTTATCATAGCCAGACTTGTCTGATCTCATGTTCTAACGTTTATGATCTGTTCTGTGGTCGTGTGATCTATTTAGTCCCTTTGTAACCTACACTGCCTTAACTTAACTTAACTTAACTGGACGATGTTGTTGGGTAGTAGCTGATCTCGTCAACTCGTTCACTAATTCTTCCCTCTTTATTTTGTATTATTTGATCTTATGTTCTAACTTGATTAACTCATCCTTCCTTTTAGTGTGAGCTCATCCTGGATTTGGCTTATCTTATCTCTAACTTGATTGAACAGATTTTAGGTTAGTTCATCTGATCTTGAGCTGAACTTTACACTAATGCAATTGATTTGACAACATTTATGTTTTTTAAAAAAAAATGATTTAAATGATCCTGATGACATCATTCTAGACCACAATGATTAAACAAAAATAAAAGGACAAAGTATCAGAAGTTATCAATAATCTACGATATTTCAGACTCGCTGTAGCGCATACAAGCATGTGTCCTGTAACATCTCTGATTGGCCAGCAGCCAAGGAAGGCGTTTCTCGGAATTTCTGATTGGTGAACATATGTCACTCAAATGATGGAAAAAAAACCTCAGCATCAGAGGTTATGTTATCACAGTAGTGAAAACCTTAATATTTATGTGTTTAATGTTAATCATTCAGGCTTTAATCAGTGTGAAAAGTCCTAAAATCCTTTAATGTTTCTGTTCTTTATGAAATGTTTTATAAAAATACAATATATACTGTATATATATATATATATATATAACTATTCTGTGTTCCTGTGTCCCAGGTTCTCTGAGCAATGGAGGTGTGCTGAGTTCAATGACCGGTCCAAACTCCCCGAGCCGGCCCGGCTCCTCCCCCTCCTCCTCCTCGGCCCGCCTCAGCAGACACGGCCGTTCCAAGAGCTCCAGCGCCCACTGTCTGCTGCGCTGCAGCGCTAGGGACGAGTCCAAGACCGGGGGCGGTACCGGTACCAGAGAGGAGGAGGACAAGGACGGTGGCGTGGCCTTCTTCATCAACCGCTCAGGGTTCCCCATAGAGAGCCTCACCTGGGAGAGGATGTGGAGCCACGTGGCCTCAGTGCACCCTGAGGGACCAGACGTGGTGCAGCGGATACGCAACGCAGCTGGTCTTCCTAAGGTCAGACACCCACACACACACACTAACAAACCCACACATCAGTCATGGTGCAGCTCTAGTTATTTTATAACTACCCATGTTAAGGACTCGTTTCCGGGGCCAGACTGTGAGCTTAACCGACCGGCTCAGGCCCTCAGACCTTAGGTTGAAACCCTCTGTATGAGTCTAACTTCAGGCGCTTTGTGCAACCTGACACCTGCGTCTGTTCAACAGTTAATTCACACACCACAGGTAGGATCACACAGGTGGTTACCACGGCAATGCTCATCACAACACTAACGGACCAGTTACCGCACGGACACACACACACTATCACACACATGCTATCACACGCACGCTATCACACACACACTATCACACACACACTATCACACGCACACTATCACATGCACACAAACTCACAGCACAAAGCCCAGCTGTGTGTTGTTAGTGTGTCCTCATTATTAATCCCTGTGAACCAATCACAGCAGGAGATAATCCCTAGACAACAAAAGAAGGAGGAGCCAAACTGCTCAGAGCAAATTGTACCAACTCAGAATCAGGAATACAATGGTGTAATTTACATTAGCTCAGCCAGCGCCGCTACATGCTAACCTAATCTAAACATGTGGGACTGGTGGCTACATGCTAAGCTAACCAAACATGTGGGACTGGTGGCTACATGCTAAGCTAACCAAACATGTGGGACTGGTGGCAGGGCTGCCAAGTTTCATAAAATAACAATAGTGAGACTTTAGTGAAATGATACGTTCCAGCGAAAGAAAAAAAAAGTGTTTTTTTTTAACGTGACTTTGTCCTGTTTTAACGTTGATTTCTACCTTCAGAATGATGTCATCACCTCCATACCAGCAGCTCTCCCTGCACTGTGGCCTCTTAATGCTAGTTTTAATCAACCACAAATTAATACATTTATTAGTTAATATTTCATATCAACAACTGTCCATCATTTATCTGGGGACATGTCTCATGTTGTAGGTGTTTATCACAGATGTTGATGATGACAGAGGCTCCCACTTAAAACACTGTGGCCCAAGGCAGTGCTACCTTTACCTCAGCTCTCCTTGTCTGCAACAGAAAGGACGTCATTAAAAAGATCATCATGTAAAAAACATTCAAACATCAAGTCATTTTTCATTGAATCAATGTCTATAGAAATACACTATTACATACAATAATAATCATAAGAACAGTTCAAATGAACATTAGATTATGTATTTATGATGATATAACCTACAAGTGTAATTCAGCTACTACCAGTGTTCATAACACTGGTAGTAGCTGAATAAGAGTTTTAATTCATTTAAGTTAATGTCTAACACAGACATACACATGTAGGAGTGGGTGATATGGGGAAAAATCATATCACAATTTTTTTCATTCAAATAATTTAGACTATTTTAAAGTTATTTACCAATAAAACAAACCAATCCACTTACTTTAAATCATGGCCCTAAATGGAAAAAAGAATAAAATATAATTTAAGATGAGATCATTTTCAAATATGTATTTAAATTGTATGTAAGAAATTTATCAAACTGGTTCTAAGTATAATTAACATCAAACTAAAGGTCTGACATCTTCTTATAGTCACAGTGTTTTTACATTGTTTAACTAAAGTAGTGTAGCATTAGCATTAGCAACACTTGCTACATAACAAGTCAGTATATCAGTGATTTCTATTAGTTATTGAGGTAACACACTCATATTAATAAAATCATACTTTAAACAGTGTTTGAACGCCTCATTTCACACAGTTTAGACAATCATATCCTTTACAAGATAAAACGTTACTGCTTTGGTTACATTAGGCCTGGGTGATATGGACCAATATTCATATCTATATATTTTTACTCTAAATGACAATAGGTGATATAAACCATTTATTTTTTATCAATAGTTTTACAATAAAAACAATAATGGGTCAAAGTCAGTGGAGCCACAAATACCCTTTTATTAATCACTAGCAGCACAATAACTACATTTGGACTTTTTCCTTCATCAAGGCTGAAATGTGATTAAATGATGTAGTGATGATTTTTTTCAGGGCAGCTCTGAGTTGTTGAAAGTAGTTTTTAAAGTAAATCACATTCAGGACACTGTCTCTTTAAGAATGACTCAGCAGCAGCTCTGCTACACAGAGAGTTAGTTAGAGAAGAAACACACACACACACACACACACACACACAGCAATACAATCAGTAGGGATGTAACGATTCACTCAACTCCCGATACAATTCGATTCACGATACTGGGTTCATGATACGATTCTCTCATGATTTATTTTTCAAAATGGGACTGTAGACAAATGATGACTGAAAAACATTCCTTTTTTTTTGGGAAAAAAACTAGAAAATACTCTACTATTTTCCTTTTATTTTTCATTGTCAAAGGAATCCTTTGATAAATATTCAAAACAATGCAATTTAACTAAAAATAAACCTGGAATGAAATAAATAAAGGAATAATACAAATGAAGAAGCATATTAATTTAAATTCTTGTTCTATAGTAAACAATGCAAAACTGCATAATAGTTCTTTTTCTTTTTAAAAGTGCAACTGAAAATGTATTTTGTGCCTTAACAATTGCACTTGAAAAAAAACAACTAAAAAAAACAGTCATTTCACTGTATTTAGGTCAGATATTTGTTTGGACCAGCAGAGGGCGCTGGTAACCCAGTGGTCGGTTGGCATGCAGATATCTTGCAGTGAAGAAGAGATGCTATGCTAGCAGACAGAGCTAATAGAAAAACGTGATTTTTACAGATATTCACATAATATTACAAATATTCTTTGGTGCTAAAGGGGTACAGAATCATTTATGAACATGTTTAAAAGTAGGAGGCGGCCAGAAAGGAAGTATTAGCAGATTCCGCCTGCTGCCAACACTTCTGGTAAAGTACTGCGATTAAATTTTCACAGTATCGATGTGAATCTTTATACCTATGAATTGATTTTTAACTGCCTTACGATTAATCGTTACATATCTAATAAACAGTGAACAAAATTAGGTTATTACATACCATCTCAGACAGAGTCTGTCCTCTAGAAACACTTTCTTTCTGAATGCATGTCAACAACTCAGTGTGTGTTGTGTGAGGTGTCTGGAGACGGCTCATCAAGACCCGCCTTATGTTGCTTCTGATTGGTTTATTATTGTGTGATGCCTGCCGTGGTTGGTTAGATTTAGGCACAAGGAGACAGGGATTGGTCTGTGATTGGCCATGAGGACCAAAGTTCATTATCATGAAAAAATATTGAATGGGGAAATATAAGCGTGAGAAATGTCAGGTGTGGCGTGAGAATGGGTCAGTTTGCATGACTGTCACACTCAAAGCGTGACACTTGGTAGCTCTGTGCTAAGCTAACCCAAACATGTGGGACTGGTGGCTACATGCTAAGCTAACCAAACATGTGGACTCGTCTCTATGTAGTTCCTTCAGTCTCTGAGAAAGAAGAACATTTAGCGTATGTAATATGTAAAACACAGATTCATTTTTAGGTTTTCTTCTCTCACACGTTAAATATACACAACATGTTTGGAAGAAGGAATAATAAACTCAGTGAAACATGTGGAGGAGACGTTTTATTCCTCTCAGCGTGACTCGATTAGTGAGGAATGAGAAAAGATGAACGATCAGCAGCACAGTGAGAGTCAGGACCAGCAGCTGTCTCAGTGTGAGGAAAGCAGCTTCATGTGTGCGTGTGTGCGTGTGTGTTTGGCTGCAGTTCTCTTTAATCGTCTTTAATGGAGGATCATGATTCCTGTTTTTTCCAACTCACAGAGGATAAACAGTGGAGCTTGAAACAACACACGCACACACACACACACACACACACACACACACAGGGAGAACATGCAATCTGCCCCCAAGTCATGTGATCCTCTGAATACCTGTAGCTGTGATTTATCACCTGTTCCTGTTTGTTCCCATAGACACTAAAGATAGAGGAGACAGCTGCTCATAGGAATAGAAGCATCAGCAGCTGTGTGTGTGCGTGTGTGCGTGTGTGCGCGTGTGCGTGTGTGGACAGTGAACAGTAAAGTGTTCCCTGTCAGAGGAAATTACCTCCTTCCTTCCTGACTGTATCACTACTGCTCAGCGTTTCCTCCCTCTGTGTGTGTGTGTGTGTGTGTGTGTGTGTGTGTGTGTGTGTGTGTGTGTGTGTGTGTGTGTGTGTGTGTGTGTGTGTGTGTGTGTGTGTGTGTGTGTGTGTGTGTGTGTGTGTGTGTGTGTGTGTGTGTGTGTGTGTGTGTGTGTGTGTGTGTGTGTGTGTGTGTGTGTGTGTGTGTGTGTGTGTGTGTGTGTGTGTGTGTGTGTGTGTGTGTGTGTGCGCGCGAACTACAGATGATCACTTAATAAGCATCTCTTTAAGAAACAAATGTTTCCATAAATAAAGTGTAGAAGTGTTTTGCATGTGATTTTGTTGTGACTGTGTGTGTCCCTAAGGCGTGTGTGTGTGTGTGTCCCTGAGGCGTGTGTGTAAACTGTGTGTGTGTGTGTGTTTGTGGCCCTGCAGCATCCTGTGCCTTCAATCCCGACCTTCAAACCCTCCATGAGTGGCTCTGATTGGCTGCAGGCGATTCAGAACTACATGAAGGCTCTGCAGTATCTTTTAACACTATTGTTCTCAACCTTGGGGTCAGGATCCCATTTGGGGTCACGAGACACTGGGAGGGGGTCTCCAGATCCCTTCAAGAAACTAAGAATATTTTCTGAACAATTTCAGCCCATTTTTGTTTATTTTTACCATTTTTCTACAACTCACCATATTTTAACATATTTTCATCACTTTTTCTTGCCATATTTTTGCTCCTTTTAATGTATTTTTGATACATTTCTGACACTTCTACATAACATTTTAATGACTTTTCATGTTCATCACTTATAAACCCTTTCTACCACTTTTACACCTAATGTCACATATATTGACCCATTATTGTCACTTTTAACCTCTTTTCACCAGATTTCATGATTATTTTTGCCAGTTTATAGTAATTGTTCCAATATTAACACTTTGAATCAGAATATGTTTCATTCACCAAGTACAGTTAAAAACAATACAAGGAATTTAATTTAACTTAGTGGATGGTGTGAACAAAAAACAAACCAGAAACACTTAATATTAAAACACAAACTATTTCATTTACTGATGACATCATCTAGGAAAGATATAGATTTATATCTGATGGACTGATTTATAGTCAGCTGATGAAGCGTGTTGATCCGTGTGCACGGACGGGGGAAGTCATTAATTAATTCATTAATTAACTAATTAATTAATTCATATCCTGGGGCTGACATTATCAGCAGGAACACATTAACAGTATCAGCAGCTTCCTGTCTGAGTTCTATTATTACTGTCTTTACTGTAACATTCGGTCATGACCCAAAGTTCATGACCATAGGTGAGGGTTGGAACGCAGACCGACCTGTAAATCGAGAGCTTAGCTTTTTGGCTCAGCTCCCTTTTTACAATGACGGACCGGTGCAGACTCCGCATCACTGCAGACGCCGCACCAATCCCCTGTTGATCTCTAGCTCTATCCTTCCCTCACTCGTGAACAAGACCCCGAGGTACTTGAACTCCTCCACCTGGGGCAGAACCTCATCTCCAACCCGGAGAAGGCACTCCACCTTTTTCCGGTCGAGAACCATGGACTCGGATTTGGAGGTGCTGATACTCATTCCGGCCGCTTCACACTCGGCTGCGAACTGATCCAGTGAGAGTTGAAGGTCACGGTATGTTGGAGCCAACAGGACCACATCATCTGCAAAAAGCAGTGATGCAATACTGAGGCCCCCGAACCGGACCCCCTCAACGCCCTGACTGTGCCTAGAAATTCTGCCCATAAAAGTTATGAACAGAATCGGTGACAAAGGGCAGCCCTGGCGGAGTCCAACCCTCACCGGAAATGATTTCGACTTACTGCCGGCAATGCGGACCAGACTCTGACTCCGGTCATACAGGGAACAAACAGCTCCTATCAGGAGGTTCGATACCCCATACTCCAGGAGGACCCCCCACAGGAATCCCCGAGGGACACGGTCAAATGCCTTTTCCAGGTCCACAAAACACATGTGGACTGGTTGCGCAAATTCCCATGACCCCTCAAGGACCCTGCTGAGGGTGTAGAGCTGGTCCACAGTTCCACAGCCAGGACGAAAACCACATTGCTCCTCCTGAATCCGAGGTTCAACTATCCGGCGGACCCTCCTCTCCAGTACCCCTTAATAGACCTTACCGGGGAGGCTGAGGAGTGTGATCCCTCTATAATTGGAACACACCCTCCGGTCCCCCTTCTTAAAAAGGGGGACCACCACCCCGGTCTGCCAATCCAGAGGCACTGCCCCCGATGTCCATGCGATGTTGCAGAGTCGTGTCAGCTATGACAGCCCCACAACATCCAGGGCCTTGAGGAACTCCGGGCGGATCTCATCCACCCCCGGAGCCCTGCCACCGAGGAGCTTTTTAACCACCTCGGCAACCTCAGCCCCAGAGATAGGAGAGCCCACTCTCGGGTCCCCGGGCCCTGCTTCCTGATTGGAAGGCGTGTTGGTGGGATTGAGGAGGTCTTCGAAGTATTCCCCCCACCGATCCACAACGTCTCGAGTCGAGGTCAGCAGCGCACCATCCGCACCATACATAGTGTTGACGATGCACTGCTTCCCCCTCCTGAGACGCCGGATGGTGGTCCAGAATCTCTTCGAAGCAGTCCGGAAGTTGTTCTCCGTGGCCTCACCAAACTCCTGCCATGTCCGGGCTTTTGCCTCGGCGACCGCCGTGGCTGCACTCCGCTTGGCCCGTCGGTACCTGTCTGCTGCTTCTGGAGTCCGTCAGGCCAAAAAGGCCCGGTAGGACGGCATCCCTCACCCCCCGGTGTCCACCAACGGGTTTGGGTATTGCCGCCACGACAGGCACCGACTACCTTGCGGCCACAGCACCGATCAGCCGCCTCAGCAACAGAGGCATGGAACATGGCCCACTCGGACTCAATGTCCCCCGCCTCCTCCGAGACATGGTTGAAGTTTTCCCGGAGGTGGGAGTTGAAGCTCCTTCTGACGGGAGACTCTGCCAGGCATTCCCCGCAGACCCACACTATACGTTTGGGTCTGCCAGGTCTAACCGGCATCCTCCCCCGCCATCGGAGCAAACTCACCACCAGGTGGTGATCAGTTGACAGCTCCGCCCCTCTCTTTACCCGAGTGTCCAAGACATGCGGCCGCAAGTCCGATGACATGACTACGAAGTTGATCATCGAACTGCAGCCTATGGTGTCCTGGTGCCAAGTGCACATATGGACACCCTTATGCTTGAACATGGTGTTTGTTATGGACAATCTGTGACGAGCACAGAAGTCCAACAACTAAACACCGCTCGGTACGTTGGAGTTTACCCCGGTAGACGAGAGGGTAGCCTCCCTCCGCCTTCGGGTGGGGGGACGGATCCTGACTGTTGTTTGTGCCTATAGGCCAAACAGCAGCTCGGAGTATCCACCCTTCTTGGATTCCTTAGAAGGAGTACTGGAGAGTGCTCCTTCTGGGGATTCCCTCGTTCTGCTGGGGGACTTCAACGCTCACGTTGGCAGCGACAGTGAGACCTGGAGGGGCGTGATTGGGAGGAACGGCCCCCCTGATCGGAACCCGAGCGGTGTTTTGTTGTTGGACTTCTGTGATTGGACTTATATTAATTATATTTATTTAAGATCATGAACTGTTCCTCCATTCATTGTGAAGATGCTCAGTCTGACAGTTCTCTCCATTGATTGGTCAGATGCTGTAATCTCCACCCCTTTTATGTGCACGCCCACGTAGCGAGGCTGTAAACACTTGGTTTAAATTAGCGTGTTGTGATCAACATTCATAGTACAGCTCCTGTCTGACAGAGAATGTTTGGTTAGATAAAGCTAACGTAGATTCATCTAATCTAGATTTATAACATAGACTCTTTGTGTCAGTTGTTGTGTTAACATCCTCTCAGATATAATCACACTGGAACTCAGTTCTTTGAAATTAAGAAGAGTCGACCGCTCTGTGGGTGAGTGAGAACACACACTTATTATCACTGTGTTCTGTTCATACAGATGTTAAACATCAGCTGTCCCTCTTCCTCTTCCTCTTCCTCTTCCTCTTCCAGATTGATGGAAACTGCACGAGAAATGATCCGAGAGTCTTTGCCCATCAAATGTCTGGAGGCTGTGATCCTGGGGATGTATCCTTCCTTACACCATTGATTCTATAACCCCACCCCCCAAAAAAAAATATTATAATCCTGACAAATAACACATTTTCAAATGTATTACATTAATTGGGAACAATTAACATCTTATTTCATAGTGAATTAAAACTCAAAAACTAAATTAATCACCTGAATAAAAATAAATGTAAAAGTTCAGGAGAAAAAAAGGAAATTTAGTGAAAAAATGAAATAAAGTGACAGAAAAAAATGAAATTCATATTTCATAAGAAATCTGAAACTAAATTAAACTAATCACCTGCATGAAAAAACAAATGTAAAAGTGCCATCGTCGAAAATACAGCAAATAATGAAACATTGTTTAAAAAGGAATTTCAGTAAGTTTGTTTATTGTTGCGTTCCACTTTACATGCAGATGTAAAAATCATTATTTTTACACTTTATTTCCATGTTATATTTTAGTTCATGATTCATATCTAATGCTGTCTAATCATTTAATGCTTTTTCTTGTAGTGTAAATGAAGAAAAGTTGATGATGATGTTATTGTGTTATTCTCTCTGAAAACACACCTCCAGTGTTTCTCAGATTGATTCACGTATTTTTGAGTAATTTTTAAATCTGCTGCTAGCAGCCATTTTCCTGCTGTTATGCGCGAGGGGACGAGGCCCCTCCCCCTCCCATGTTCTCTTCCTTAGTTCAGCCCACAACACCCGCCTCTGCAGATGTAGCTTTTAATTGACTTATTTTAAATACTTTTCTAAGAAGCCCATGGCTTATGTTGTCTGTGCTCATTCATGTACGCATTAATAAAAATAAAAACATTTTTTTAATTTGCTCCCCTCCTTTTCACTGTCTGTAGAGCCCAGGCAGGAGCCCCTCCCACCTACTATGGAGCTACAGAGAGATATTTATTGTCCCTCCTACCAGGGCAAAAATAAAGTGGTTACCTTATTGAACTAGTAACCCCTAAGTCTAGTGACTGCCCTCTCTCTCCTCTGTCGGCTCTGACACACACACACACACACACAGTGGGAGTTCCAGCATTGTGTTAGCATTCCTCACTTTGATAACCACTCTAATGCAATAATACAATATTCCATGTTTGAAGGGGGCGTGTTCATGGGCGTGTCAGAGAGGGAAGGAGTTTCTTAAAGAGACAAAGCCGAAAATCAAAGCGTCATGAACAGTTAGCTACAGAGGGAAATGTCTTTAAGTTATTTTTTATATTTGCTGCATTTTCCAAACAATTGTGAGTAGCATAGTTATTTCTAGAATGCTACTATGTGCCTGAAAAAAACATGTTACTCCCCCTTTAAGAAGACTGGCCTGAACTTGAGAATGTTCTCCTGTTTGTCACACCCCACCAGTCATACTGTGACCTCAGCCCTGGATAATATAATACAAACTCTGTCACACATTCTATACAAAATAAGATATTCATTAACATATTTAAGTGCAATGACAGCGCTGGATACAGATGCCTCTGAGGAGTTAAGCAGCTGAGTGTAGAGACAGTTTACCTTCCATTTTTCTTCTTGGGCCATGCCGTTCTGCTCCATTCCCTTTGAGAAGCACTGTTTAACACACACAGCTGTCAGAAACCCCGCCCACATCAGTTTGTGACCTACAGGTAAAAGGGAGTGTAGGCCTCAGCGAGAATTGAACTCGCGACCCCTGGTTTACAAGACCAGTGCTCTAACCTCTGAAGCCATGTGTGTGTGTTTGTTTAACTGTCACACTCATCAAATAGATGAGGTCATAACATTCTGCTCACACACACCGTTAATCACGCACACACACTAAATTATCCATTTCTCATAAATTATTCATCAGATCAAACTAAACATTTACAGTGTGAATAATTAATGAATAATGACCTAAATGCGTGGGAATGTCCTGAACATGTTTTGAATTGACCTGTAATGAAGTCTATAGAGGACCAGGGTAGTGACGTGAACTTGTTGATTTTGGGGTTCACTCAGAGCATCTCCAGTGTAATTCTCTGCCCTGCCACTAGGGGGCGTGTTCTCCATGTTGTCCTTGTTCTCCTTCAGTCCGTCCCTCAGATATCTGACCAATGGGCTGACGTCTGTGGAGCGTTTCCCCATCAGCTTTAAGACCCAGTTCTCTGGCCACTGTTTCCACCACGTGGTTCTCGGGGTGTGCTGTAACGGACGCTACGGAACGCTGGGAATGAGCCGCCGTCAGGACTTGATGGACAAACCGCTGAGTCATCGCACGCTGGGAGAGCTGGTGTCAGAGTTTGAGAAGTCCTACGCACGCTACCAGCACACGCTCAAAAAGGTTAGCATTAGCATATCACAGTAATAGTACTACAGTACAGTATTAATAATGCGTGTGTGTCTCCAGGTGAAGATCGGTCTGTACGTACCTCATGACCCTCACGTTTTCCAACCAATCGAGTGGAAGCATTTGGTTCTAAACTCAACACGACTCTCAGCAGCAGAGATGAAGAAAGAGCTGGAGAAACATGGCAGAGACATGAGGATGAAGGTAGGGGGCGGGGCATCAGACATGAGGATGAAGGTAGGGGGCGGGGCATCAGACATGAGGATGAAGGTAGGGGGCGGGGCATCAGACATGAGGATGAAGGTAGGGGGCGGGGCCACAGACATGAGGATGAAGGTAGGGGGCGGGGCATCAGACATGAGGATGAAGGTAGGGGGCGGGGCCACAAATACGAGGATGAAGGTAGGGGGCGGGGCCACAAATACGAGGATGAAGGTAGGGGGCGGGGCCACAAATACGAGGATGAAGGTAGGGGGCGGGGCCACAAATACGAGGATGAAGGTAGGGGGCGGGGCCACAGACATGAGGCTGAAGGTAGGGGGTGGGGCCACAGACATGAGGATGACGTTAGGGGCGGGGCCACAGACATGAGTATGACGGTAGAGGGCGGGGCCACAGACATGAGGCTGAAGGTAGGGGGCGGGGCCACAAACAATTAGTTTAAACTGGCAAAAATAAACACAAAATCTGGTGAAAAGAGGTTAAAAGTGACAATAATGGGTCAACATATGTGACATTAGGTGTAAAAGTGGTAGAAATGGTTTATAAGTGCTGAACATGTCTGAAAAGTGGAAGAAATGTAACAAAAATACATTAAAAGGAGCAAAAATATGGAAAGAAAAAGTGATGAAAATATGTTAAAATATGGTGAGTTTTTTGGTGGAGTTGTAGAAAAATGGTAAATATTTTTATATATTCTTAGTTTCTTGAAGGCATCTGGTGACCCCCCTCTGTGTCTGTGTCACTGTAAACACACACATCTGTGCAGTCGGTGTCACTTCCTGTTGTCCTTCCTCACAGCCTGTGATTACAGGAGTGTGTGTTACTGCTGAGTGTGTAACGTGTGTGTTTGTTTCAGATCCTGAAGTCGTCCAGCGCTCAGTCACCAATTAAAGAGCGCAGCAGAGGGAAGTCCCTGTCGCCACGACGACGAGCAAGCAGCCCTCAGCGAAGACGCAGAGACAAATCGTACGAACACACACACACGCTGAGTGACAAGTGTGTAATGTAAGCTGTCAGCTGTTTGGATGTAACATAATCTGACCACGGCAGCTGACACACACACACACACACACACACACACACACACACACTGTGATGACCTCTGTCAGCAGTTGTGTGAAAATCCTATTTTTCATACTTATATTAACCTGACTTCATTCCTAGAATGATCTGATTATTTTTTCTGAATATTTCACTGATCTGAGCTTATTTTAAAGACTAAGTACACCTGCCTTCTGCTGAGCTGCCACTAGGAGGGAAAATGGTGATGGTGCGTTCACACCAAACGTATCCAAAGCGTCGGGTTTACATTCATATATATATGTGTGTGTGTGTGTGTGTGTGTATATATATATATATATATATGTGTATATACATGGTGGACGTGCTTCTAGGGAGCGTCAGAAGTCCCACTGCACGTCCCACCCCTCCTTTGTGGCTGATGCTGGAGGTAGGATTGTTACATTTTTGGGGCGGCATTTTCGCGGTGCGCCGACCAATCAGGAGCAATCCCCAACCGTGACGTATCAGAATAATGAAAATAAAAACACTAACTGGAGACAGATGAACAGACTGGAATAGGGCGTCTGTAGTTATGGTCCTGGTAGGAGATGTGAGCGCTGATGCAGGTCAACAGGTCGTTAAACTGGGAACGGGGGAGACAGAAGTAAAGTGACTCTCGTCCAATCACAGCTCTGGTGAATCCAGAAATGGCGTAAATAAAGCCAAGTCACTCTCTGGATAATGTAGAGCCAATGAACAGGAGTCAGAGGGGGCGTGTTCAGAACTTTATTCTCCATCCACCCACACTTCTCTATAGTCCTCTGACATCACAGCACACACACTGAGTCACACCTAAATACATCTGATCAGAAACAAAACCTTCTCATCATCACAATGTTTCACCACTTCACAGTCACTGGGTGAATTATGAACGTAACTGATCATTATCAATATCATCTATTGTATGAACACCACCGGCAACAGAGAAGCCCCTCCCCTCGATGACGCTGGTGAGAAGCGTCTGTATTCAATGAGCACAAGCGTCCACCTACACACGTGAGGATTTTAACGTTTGAAACACGTTTGGTGTGAACGTACCATTAGACTAGGACCCAAATACACATGTATTTATATATTCAGCACAAAAAAAGTTTACTTACTCTGATCTTTTCTTTGATGACCTTATTTAATCTGATCTGATCTGATCTGTGTTCCAGTCCTGCGACGGTGGAGAGGAAACCTGCTGAGCTCAGCACTCTGAACGATGGTTACCAGATCAGAATTTGATCTGAATGAGGATGAAAACCAAACGGTTGGTTCAGCGTGAGAATAAAACGCTGATGGTAATGGAGGGTGATCAATGAGATCAAAGCACAAAGGAAGCCCCGCCCCTTTTATAATCCCTCCGATCTTCAATCAGTCTGACTCAAAGCTTTTGAATCAACGATAACGTCGATCAGTTATTGATTAATCACGTCATCAAACCTTTCACTGCAGCTACTTTGGAATTCAGATTTTAACTTTTTATTGTTTTTTCATTTTGTATTTTTTAAAGACCATATTTATGTTTGTTTAATTTACTCAATCGTTGGTTTGTTTTTATTTATTTTTCTATCTTGAAACAAAGGAATTTAAAATATCTGTGCTTTGGATTTATTTCACTTCAGTTTTTATGACAGGATTTATCACACACACACGCACACACACACACACACACATACATACACATGAACACACACTGAGGAACATTGAACTCATCACAACCTCAATTTTGATCAAATAATCTTCTTATGTGTGGTTTATAGAAATAATCCATGTTTCCACTGCAACGGCTCAGAGACTGTGTGTGTGTGTGTGTGTGTGTGTGTGTGTGTGTGTGTGTGTGTGTGTGTGTGTGTGTGTGTGTGTGTGTGTGTGTGTGTGTGTGTGTGTGTGTGTGTGTCAAACCTTTAAAAAGAGACGCATCGAACAGAAAACACAAACTGTTTATTTACACCTTTTAAAAACATGTCAGTGATGAAGACGAAACGTGGCGAGCAGCGGCAGGTGATCAGACGGGTGATGCTGATTGGGCAGACCGTTGACTTCCTCCAGCTCACGCTCACCGACCAATGAGAGCTTACCCAGTAGCTGTAGGCCCCGCCCACCCAGCACTGCTGACAACACATTGGTTGATTTATTAGTGACGATGCATCTTTTACCGTTTGTCACATTTTGACAAATAATCCATCAAAATGTTCAGAAAGTTCCAGAGATTGATGTGTGATAGTAACATTTTAATGTTTAGTGAAACTGCAGTGATTAATCTAATCTAATCCCACTGTTAGACAAGCTTTTACCTTCAAATATTTGCATGTTCAGATAATATGTTCAACCCTTTTCAAGGCTAATGCTATTGGTAGGCTAATGCTATTGCTATTGGTAGGTTAATGCTATTGCTAGGCTAATGCTATTGCTGGTCCAATTTTGACAATTAAGATATGAAAACGTTCTGAAAATTCCTGAGATTTATGCCTCACTTTTGAGATTAGTAACATTTTTGAGTTATTTTGCTGTTGGAAATTTTAGCCTTTTGAACTTTTAACCCCTTCATTAGCAGACATTCTATCAACCACTGCTAGGCTAATGCTAGTTAACGCTGTGTGTGTGTACCTGGTGTGTACAGGATGTAATCCACTGTAATGGCGGTGTGTGAGTGACAGGTGGTGACCTCTGACCTCCCGTCAGGGTTCAGTCTGTGTTTGTACGACGACCAGAGACGCAGAGTGTGTGAGATCACCGCTCTGAAACACACACACAGACAATAGAGGCCAATCAGCAGCTGTTCCGTGCCGGTGTGGGAGGAGCCCCAGATTAAAAAAAAAAAAAAAAACATTCACCTGTTGTTCACAACTACAGCCGGTCTGCTGGAGTCTTCACCTACACACACACAGATCATTGTTGGTCACCATGGCAACAGAAACCCAAACACAGACTAGTGATGATGATGATGATGACCTTCATACTGGCACTGCTGGTTTATTCCCAGTGTGTGAGACCACAGAGGTACGCTGAGGAGTCTGTGACCACGAGAAGGAAACTCCTGACCAGATACCTACACACACACACACACACACTGAGAGAGAACCTTCTATAGACCCTGTACGTACTGTGTGTATATATGCGTGTGTGTGTGCATATATATATGTTTGTATACTGTATATGTGTATGTATATATACACGTGTGTGTATATTTACAGTATGTTTGTATATACGTGTGTGTGTGTGTATATGTTTGTATATACGTGTGTGTGTGTATATATGTTTGTATATACGTGTGTGTTTGTGTACCGCTCCAATTGTCAGTCCTCTACAGTCCAGTCTCCCATTGGTCAGAAAATGGTAGAGTGGGCTCCAAGGGGTGGAGTTAAAGTCCCCACACAGCAGCACGGGAGTGGCCGAGCCGTCGGGGAGGCGGGACATCCTTGCCACCTCAGCCAATAGGACGGCCAGCTGGGCCAGCTTCACGTCCCCTCGCCGAGGGTTGTAGAGCAGGTGTGTGTTGGCCACGCACAGTGACCAATCGGTGCCCAGCGGCCGCAGAAGGACCACCAACCCCACGTTGTCCCGGTCCAAGAGGGCGTCGCCCGGCCTGAAGAACTCTACCGGATTGGACGAGACCAGGGAGAACCTGCAAGTCCTGAAGGCCACCACACAGCCATCGGGTTTACTTCCTGTTCTCTTCTTATACTCACAGTGGTAACCTACACACACACACACACACACACACACACACACGTTATTATACACAGAAATGTTCTAAATGTAAGAACTTAGATGTATACATCACAATATAAAATTAATAACTATCTAACAGTTTCTGAGAAAAGCTGTTTCCTTTAACTCAGATGGACGGAGCTCAAACCTATATGCTCCTCCCACTTTGTGGCGGGGATAAAAATACTATGACCTAAACATGAACACACACACACATATATACCCAGTGTGTGTAGAGCTGCTTTGATGTGACTCTCGTAGTGATCGTGTTGAACTTCCTGTAGACAAACGATCTGAAACACATTAATATGCATTTATTTACTGTCATTAATTAATTAATTCTAAATTTCCAAACACATTGTAACATGTTAATATTTAGTTTTTAATCTTGTGTGTATATATTCCTATTGTAGCGTGATAGGATGTGTGTGTGTGTCTCACGTCAGCGTGCAGCTGTGTGATCTCTCTGATCAGGTTGTGGAGGCGGAGCTCCCAGCGCAGCACGTGAGGGGGGGCGTGTCTATAGAGGTACAGGTTCTCCTCCAGGAGCTGCTGAGAAAGGATGTTATAAGACAGCACAGAGAAGTCCCACCTCCTGCCCCGCCCCCTGCTGACCCCTGGTGGACACACATCAGCCCTGCAGCAGCTTTCCCACGCTCTGTGGAGTACTGAGGAAGAGGAGGATCAGTCTGTGAGGAGAACATTCAAACACTTTTAGAAACACGTCTGTATGTCTGACCTTTGACCTGAGGGCCAGGCGTGGAAGCTCCGCCCACACACGACCACGACACATTGCTCTGGGTGGAGTTTGGCTCCGCCCACTGTCCTGGACGACTGGATTGGTCTGACGAAAGCTGAGAGAGGATCAGTGGGAGGAGTTACATCTTCATTGTTGTAGTTTAGTTTAAATAAAGTTTTTTTTCTGACCTCAGGTGTGACCACATTCTCCTCATAGCTCCGCCTCCGTTTGAGCGGCGGCGGTTCGGGGATGCTGCGATCCATCAGCTGACCTGTAGGAGGAGCACATCACACACGCCTTCACCCTGTTGTCATGGAAACCAACTGAGCTCCACTGGTTCTTACTGGTGGAGCTGAGGCTCAGCGTGGACACACGGTGCAGAGGGAGCAGCGATCTGAGGGACGGTAACCAATGACGACGCATCGAGGAGCTGCACGACATCACAGTCAGTTTAATACGCATTTCTACCAAAAAGTTCAATAAAACAATATTGAAATAAACAAATGGTTATATAGAATCTAACTCAGTGGTTATCAACCTTTTCAGCCAAAATAAAGGTGTCAGAAATGGTACAATTAGTTTAAACTGGTAAATAATGGACATGACAAATGGTGAATGTGGTTAATTTGGCAAAAAAAAAATCAAGAAATATGGTGAAGAGGTTCAAAGTGACAATAATGGGTCAATATGTGACATTAGGTGTAAAAGTGCTGAACATGTCTGGAAAGTGGAAATAATGTGGAGAAAAGTCATTAAAATGTGATGTAGAAGTGTCAGAAATTAGAGAAATGTCGCAAAAATACATTAAAAGGAGCGAAAATATGGAAAAAAGTGATAAAAATAGGTAAAAATATGGTGAGTTTGGTGGAGTTGCAGAAAAATGGTAAAAAATAAGCAAAACTAGGCTCCTGACTTCAAGGTTGAGAACCTTTGATTCCCCTGATCATTGGTCAGGGGACTCATAGTGACGTCACTGAGCAGCGCAGCTGGATCTGTAGAAGCTAAAGCTAACATTTATCTCTGACCCGCTCGGTCACAAAAATCGTTAGAATTCAATCAAACTTACGTTTCCGTGACTCAGCAGAATCATCCTCCGTATTTCCGCTCAGACACTTTCAAACTAAAGCCCCAAAAAACGCATTATTGTCGTTTAAATCGGACAGTCACTTTCACACAAACACCGCGCAGATACCGTCGCGCAGGTTTGACGTCATCATAGCGTCACCTCGAAGCGGGACTCTGTGCTGCGTTCAGGAGCTTCACATTAAATCGGTTATTGGCCAATTACAAAACTAAAGTCACATTAGCCAGGTTACCAAATATTAGCTGTTTCAAAAAAAAGTAAAGATATATTTAAAATGTGGGATTTCAGACGTTTAAAATTGTGATGGACTCAATTAAAAGTTGATGTAATTTATTAGACTATTTATTTAATGAATTTATATTAATGAATGAAGAATATTTAACACGAGGCAACGTTTATGACTGAATCAATGAAAACAATAAATGATGTTAAACAACTAAATAGTGTTTATTATTTCCATCACTAACAATGTATAATATGAATAAAGATTAATTGCATTGTTCACAAAGCACTTATATTTAACTAAGATATATTCATCCTTTACTGGGTTTTTAGTAAACTTTCTAAAACAAATGTTTTTGTATTAAAATATAAAAACTTCACTTAGTCCAGAGAAGTATAAACTGAACAGTGTAAAATAGTTAGAATATCTGTGGATATCATGAAATTAACAGAACCACTGATGATGTTAGTCTGACTGTAATTATTACTATTATTATTCACATATAAAAATAAAAACACAATAGGCTGCAAACAAGGAATGTTTTTATTTATTTTCATCTCAAACAAAAAAACATTTCATAAAAATACATACGCGAGCATCCCTTTGTAACACACACACACACACACACACACACACACACACACACACACACACACACACACACACACACACACACACACACACACACACACACACACACACACACACACACACACACACACACACACACACACACTCACTCACTATCGGCCCAGTACGGTGGCCAGCAGGGCCATACGGATGTACATCCCGTTCTCTGCCTGTCTGAAATACGCAGCACGGGGGTCCGTGTCCACCTCCACACTAAAGGGGGGTAAGAGAGAGAGTTTAACCCTGTGGTTCTCAAACTGTGGTGTGTGTTCTTTGCTTTGAAGGAAAATTAACTTTAAATCATAATAAACATATTTAAATGTATTGAACTTTAATGTAACTTATAACCTGTACAAAACAACTGAAAAACAAACTAAAGCCTTTAAAATAAAAAATAAAAACTTAAAATAACCTGGTTACATAAACACACCATTAAACTAATACTTTGTTGCAGAACCTTTGGTTTTTATTCCAACACTCAGTGTTTGTGGGTCAGAGTCTATCAGTGTGGAACATCTTGATGAGGTCATATTTACCCACTCTTCTTTACTAAACTGATCTAAATGTGACAGATAGTGAGGACATCTCCTGTGTACAGCCCTCTTCAGATCACCACACAGATGTTCAGTAGGATTCAGGTCTGGACTCTGGTTGGTCCATTCCAGAACCTCCATCTGATTGTGGTGAAGCCATAGTTTAGTTGATGCTGTGCTTAGGGTCATTGTGGTGTTAAAAGCTAAAGTTCTTCTTCATCTTCTGATTTCTAACAGAAGTCTGAAGGTTTTGTACCAACACTGTCTGGTATTTAGAACTGTTCATAATTCCCTCCACCCTACTAAGGTCCCAGTTCTAGCTGAAGAAAAACAGCCCCAAAGCATGATGCTGCCACCACCATGCTTCACTGTAGGTATGGTGTTCTTTTGGTGATGAACAGTGTTGTTTTTGGACCAAATAAAGCTTTTGGAATTATGGCCAAAAAGTTCCACCTTGGTTCCATCAGACCATAACACATTTTCACATGTGTTTGGGAGACTTTAAATGTGTTTTTACAAAATGAATCTGGGCTTAGATGTTTTTCTTGGTAAGATAAAGCTTCTGTATTGCCACCCTACCCCATAGACCTGACGGAGATTGTTGTCACATGTTCTACACAGACAGTACTTGTCAGAACTTCCTGCAGCTCCTTCAATGTTACTGTGGGCCTCTTGTCAGCCTCCATGACCACTTTTCTTCTGTCTTGTCATCAATTTATGACGGACGTCCTGTTCTTGGTAAAGTCACTGTGTTCCATGTTATATTTAATTCATTAGAAAGTCTTTTGTACCTTCACCTGACTGATATCTGTGAACAATGAGATCCTCTGATGCTTTAGAAGTTCTCTGAGGACCATGGATTGTTCTGGAAGATGTAGCTACAAAAATGTGAGGAAAAGCTTCTAGAACATCTGAACTTTGTTTGTGGTTAATCAGAGACACTTTAAATGGTGACAGGTGTGTGTGCTGACTCCATTTAACATGAGTTAGAATGTGATTGGTTCAATCTGAACACAGCCCCGCCCCCTGTTATAAGAGGATGTGAACACTTTAGTGACATCATTCTGTCAGTTTTTATTTTTACTTCACCTCCTTTAAAGGTTTCACTTTGTTTGATCATTGTACAGGTTCTAGGTCACATTAAAGGTGGAAAAAGTTGTGAAATTATTTATATTGATGTCATTTTTTATCACAAAAACCTGACATTTGAACAGGAGTGTGTAGACTTTATATCTAATCAACACAGGATTCATTTAATAATGAATAAAAATGATCATTAATACCTGATCTCATTGACTCGAGGCAGCGGATGCATCACAACCATCTTCTTCTTTGCAGCCGTCATGATGTGAGGAGTGAGAATGAACTGACCAAAGCACTGACACACACACACACACACACACACACACACACACACACACACACACACACACACACACACACACACGTTAATCTTCTCATCATGGTACATCTGTGTGGTTTCTCAGTGAACACTCACAGCTGTGTAGTCGTCCTCAGAGGAGAACCTTTCCTTCTGGATCCGTGTCATGTAGAGAACGTCAGTGTCAGGCAGAGCCTCCTCAATGCTCTCAAACTCCTCCTGAACACGTTAGATCACAACACGTTAGATCACAACGCGTTAGATCACAACGCGTTAGATCTGAACGCGTTAGATCACAACGCGTTAGATCACAACACGTTAGATCACAACGCGTTAGATCTGAACGCGTTAGATCTGAACGCGTTAGATCTGAACGCGTTAGATCACAACACGTTAGCTCACAACACGTTAGATCACAACACGTTAGATCACAACACGTTAGATCACAACACGTTAGATCACAACGCGTTAGATCACAACGCGTTAGATCTGAACGCGTTAGATCACAACGCGTTAGATCTGAACGCGTTAGATCTGAACGCGTTAGATCTGAACGCGTTAGATCTGAACGCGTTAGATCTGAACGCGTTAGAGCTGAACGCGTTAGATCTGAACACGTTAGATCTGAACACGTTAGATCTGAACACGTTAGATCACAACACGTTAGATCACAACACGTTAGATCTGAACGCGTTAGAATCACAACGCGTTAGATCTGAACGCGTTAGATCACAACGCGTTAGATCACAACGCGTTAGATCACAACGCGTTAGATCACAACGCGTTAGATCACAACGCGTTAGATCTGAACGCGTTAGATCTGAACGCGTTAGATCACAACGCGTTAGATCACAACGCGTTAGATCACAACGCGTTAGATCACAACGCGTTAGATCTGAACGCGTTAGATCTGAACGCGTTAGATCTGAACGCGTTAGATCTGAACGCGTTAGATCTGAACGCGTTAGATCTGAACGCGTTAGATCTGAACGCGTTAGATCTGAACGCGTTAGATCTGAACGCGTTAGATCCGAAGACGTTAGATCCGAAGACGTTAGATCTGAAGACGTTAGATCCGAACACGTTAGATCCGAACACGTTAGATCTGAAGACGTTAGATGTACCTGTTTGATGCCTTTAGAGGCCACGTATCTGAGGATCTCAGCGGGCATGTGCAGCTTCCTGGGGGCTACGTAGCGTAGCGTGATGCGGTACTGAGTCAGCAGTTTAGCCAGGGAGTGCACAGTGCGTCCATGTTTCAGGTCCCCCACCATGGTGATCTGTGGGGGGGTGGGGGGGTTGTGTTAGTGTATGTGTGTATAATGTGTGTGCGTGTCTAATGTAATGTGTGTATATAATGTGTGTATAGTGTGTGCATGTGGATATGTGTATGTATAATGTGTATATAATGTGTGTGTGTGTGTGTATATAGTGTGTATATAATGTGTATATAAAGTGTGTGTATAGTGTGTGTGTATATGTGTGTATATAGTGTGTATATAATGTGTATAGTGTGTATATAATGTGTGTGTATATAATGTGTATAGTGCATAGTGTGTGTGTATATAATGTGTATATAAAGTGTGTGTATAGTGTGTGTGTATATGTGTGTATATAATATGTATATAGTGTGTATGTAATGTGTATTGTGTGTGTATATAATGTGTGTGTATATAATGTGTGTATAGCGTGTATATAATGTGTGTGTATATAATGTGTGTATAGTGTGTGCATGTGGATATGTGTATGTATAATGTGTATATAATGTGTGTGTGTGTGTGTATATAGTGTGTGTAGTGTGTATATAATGTGTATATAAAGTGTGTGTATAGTGTGTGTGTATATGTGTGTATAGTGTGTGTGTATATGTGTGTATATAGTGTGTATATAATGTGTGTGTATATAATGTGTATAGTGCATAGTGTGTGTGTATATAATGTGTATATAAAGTGTGTGTGTATATGTGTGTATATAATATGTATATAGTGTGTATGTAATGTGTATTGTGTGTGTATATAATGTGTGTGTATATAATGTGTGTATAGCGTGTATATAATGTGTGTGTATATAATGTGTGTGTATATAATGTGTGTATATTGTGTATATAATGTGTGTATAGTGTGTATATAGTGTGTATATAATGTGTGTGTATATAATGTGTGTATAGTGTGTGTGTATATAATGTGTATAGTGTGTATATAATGTGTGTGTATATAATGTGTGTGTATATAGTGTGTGTGTATATAGTGTGTGTGTATATAGTGTGTGTGTGTGTCTCACCGTCATCCCGTTGACCGTACCCAGCTCTTCTCTGATGGTGAACACGTCCAGCAGAGCCTGAGTGGGGTGTTCTCCCACCCCGTCCCCCGCATTTATCACCGGCTTACGGCACAGACGTGACGCACTCTGACAATTACAATTACATCTTCAATTATCCATGTTCAAATATGATTTTTCCAATTACAAAGAAAATTAAAATTATTTTTCCTTCCTGAAAATCAATTACAATTACATTCTGAATTACTAAGTACAAATGAAATGAATCACAATTACCAATGATTGATAATTAATTTTCCCACATCTACATTTTGTTTTTTATTATTTTGTAACATGTAACATAATATGAAACAAACAGGACGAGGTTGTACAAAGATAAACACAAAGCGTAGGTATCATGTTACAGTTTTTGGTTCAAGTATTGTTCAGTGTTTTTATGACATTCACATTTTTCCCAGTATTTGTTTCCTTTATTCTTTGAAGCATTAATGTAAAAGTTATTTTATTAATGCTGTGGATGATGTTTATATAAAGTCTTAAGGTTGGGGGGGGGGGGTCCTCTGGAGCCAACACTTAGTTACAGCTTTTTGACTTGTTATTCTGAATATTTTCAGGAGGTAGACGTTCTTCATATCAAGTCCTTCAAAAGTTCTTCCAAGGTACATAAAGCTGAAACCAGAAGGTTTCTAGGTGTGGACAGGACCAGAAAATATGAACATGGCTCACAGACTCCTCCCCACACAGACTCCTCCCCACGCAGACTCCTCCCCACGCAGACTCCTCCCCACGCAGACTCCTCCCCACGCAGACTCCTCCCCACTCACCCTCTAACAGCAAACCTGTGAACCACTCAATTTGGACTTTTAATTTAAGGTGACAAAGAAACGTATTAAATTCTTCAAACCAAAGTCCTGCCACAACAGAGAATGTTTATGAATGTACGGATTCTTACATATTTGGAGCCAATTTTCTTCTGAAATAGTTATATTTGCTTCTTTTTCCCAGCATTGTTTAATATAGTGAGTTGAGTTCTTGTTCATTGAAATCAGGCTTTTGTAGAGTTGACCAATCATAGCTTTAGGTTTTTTGAAGCAGACATTAACAAATATTTGTATAATGTTTGAATATTTAGCTGCACTGGTGGCTTTCATTTATTAGGTAAAAAAATGACAGATTTGCAAACAATAAAAGTCTTTTTTACCCAACTCATATATGGCATAATTCCTAAAAACTAATTAGGTTTCCATTATTAATCATCCTACAAAAAGTCATTCCTTGCTTAGAACATTGTTTGTATTTATGGTTCTGTAATGATGGAGGGAAGTGTGGGAAGAACGTAGACCAACCATCATCATCATCTCACCATGGAGCTGAAATCTCCATAGCAACAGTGATTCTGTAGCTGATACACTTCAGTTAGTGCGCTGGATAATATTAATGCTAATGCTTCATTAGCCTCATACTGTAGGTGACGTCACACTGTGCTGACACACAGTAGTCCCTAAAACAAGGTAGAGTCATGTTCTTGTTCTTCTACGGTTACGTTCTCCTCTCTAACAGTTTGTGCAGTAGCTCCATGAAACAATAGAAGAATAGTGAGTTTAGAGGACGACCTCGTCTACATCCTCTGTAGTTTGACTGATATTGAAAGGCTGATGTTAACTATTGTTGTTGTGGTTCAGGAGGAGTAGAACGTTCTTATATATTATATAAACGTGTCGCTGAAGCCAAATGTTTCTATAACTTAAAACAGAAAAATCCAAATCAGGTCTGAGATTTACTGTACTGGATGTTTTTTTAGATTTGATCAATAATCATGATGGAGGCTTCTTCTAATGTAATCATGTCTATTAATTATAAAACCTGTCTGGTCTTCATTCATTAGGGCAGGTATTATTATGATTAATCTCTTTGTTAGTATTGCTTTATAATCAACATTTAATACACTTATTGGTCTCTATACGCTTTACAATCTTTTCTTCCTTTGGTATCACTGAAATGATAACCTTACTGCTAATGTTCAGCTAATGCTAATGTTCAGCTAATGCTAATGTTCAGCTAATGCTAGGTTACTGCTAATGCTAGGTTACTGCTAATGCTAGGTTACTGCTAATGTTCAGCTAATGCTAGGTTACTGCTAATGTACAGCTAATGCTAGGTTACTGCTAATGTTCCGCTAATGCTAGGTTACTGCGATTGCTAAGTTACTGCTAATGTTCAGCTAATGCTAGGTTACTGCTAATGCTAGGTCACTGCTAATGTTCAGCTAATGCGAGGTTACTGCTAATGCTAGGTTACTGCTAATGTTCAGCTAATGCTAGGTTACTGCTAATGCTAGGTTAGTACTGATGTTCAGCTAATGCTAGGTTAGTACTGATGTTCAGCTAATGCTAGGTTACTGCTAATGCTAGGTTAGTACTGATGTTCAGCTAATGCTAGGTTAGTGCTAATGTTCAGCTAATGCTAGATTACTGCTAATGCTAAGTTAGTGCTAATGTTCAGCTAATGCTAAGTTACTGGAAATGTACAGCTAATGCTAGGTTAGCGCTAATGTTCAGCTAATGCTAGGTAAACACTAATGTTCAGCTAATGATAGGTTACTGTTAATGCTAGGTTAGTACTGATGTTCAGCTAATGCTAGGTTACTGCTAATGCTAAGTTAGTGCTAATGTTCAGCTAATGCTAGATTACTGCTAATGCTAAGTTAGTGCTAATGTTCAGCTAATGCTAGGTTACTGCAAATGTACAGCTAATGCTAGATTAACGCTAATGTTCAGCTAATGATAGATTAGTACTAGTGCACCTGCATCCTCACTTTCTTCAGGAAATGCAAATATTGTAGTTTTAATTAATTATCAATTACAATTATAATTGACCTTAACCACATCATCATCATATTTTGTGTGTGTGTGTGTGTGTGTGTACCTCCACAGCCCCAGGCATGGGGTGTCGTAGTACGATGACATCAGCGTACCCACTCATGGTCTGTACGGCGTCGTGCAGAGACTCTCCTTTCTGAGAGGAAGAGGATGATTCACTGAACCCTAGAACAGTTCCTCCTAAACGCTGCATGGCTGCACAGAACGAGCTGCTGGTTCTAGTGCTGGCCTCAAAGAACATGGACGCCATCACCTTCCCCTAGAGCAGGAACAGCACCAAACCGCAGGTTGGAAACCACACACAAGCACAGACAAAACCCTCCTATTATATTATTATAATGTTAATTAATGTTAATGACTTGACTTTGATGAGTTCGACTGATGAAGAATAAAATGACCTTAGTAATATTTTTTCATGTGCTGAACAATGGCGTTCATATGGGGTCAATTTGACCCTGAGCTGTTTTAGTGTGTGTGTGTGTGTGTGTGTGTGTGTGTGTGTGTGACCTTCAGGATCTCCAAACTTCGTTCTTTCTGAACCATGAGACGCAGAGTGTGAGCGACGTTAAAGAGGTGAGACATCTGAAACACATTTAATTAGTCTACACACACTTCTTTAAATAAAACAAATGTATTAAATCAAAAATAAATAAAAGAGTAGAATCAAACACATTTATTTACACGCACACGCACACACCTGCTCCTTGCTGAACTGGCCCACAGTGAGGATGTGCTGACCAATCAGAGCGTGCAGTAATGGCGACGTCTGTAGGTGAGCTGTGGGTCCTGGAGGCGTCTGTCCCGTCTGTCCTGATCCAGATAGAGGGGATAGCAGCCTGCACAGAGGGGGGGGGTGACCAAATCCCTCACCTGCCCCAGGAAATGTGAACGTGTCTGCAGGAAACACACATACACAGTCAGAGACCGCACCTTTCAAAATAAAACACACTATTACCGTGACATCATCAATATATGATCAGGACAGCTGGTCATCAGTTAACACAGACACCAGAGTGAACAGAACAGCAGTGAAGTCAACCAGCATCTCAGGTTGTTACTAAGCATGATGGGAGTTGTAGTACCTGGAGGTAAACCAGGGTCTGACGTTCGATGGATTCGAGCAGGAAGTAGGAAACGAGCGTCTGCTGCTCGTCGAGGACTCGCTGCTCGAGATCGAACGATGACATCTCGAGGAGGAGTCGGACGAGGACGCTCTGGAGTCTGACACACACACATATAGATATACACACACACACACACTTAGATACACACACACACACCGATATACACACACACACACACACACACACACTAACCATGGGCGTATCCTTTATGATGTCAGAGTGAACTGAAGCCGTGGGCCACGTCTTCACGTCCTCACCATAACCACGAGGAACGAGAACCTGATGGAGACATGACATCATCACACATCTGTGACCCCTCCCCCCTCCCCCCCACTAATATTTAGGAAGAAAACACTAAAAAAAAAGTAGAAAAAAAGCAAAGTACACCAACACTAAAATAATCAAGTGACTGAAACATGTCACATTAATGTTGTAAAAAAGTAATTTCCACGTATATTAATAATGATTTATGTGTTAAATCTCACCTGTCCGTCTATATAAGCCACCTCCCCCCTCAGCACCACACGCCGCACCTTCCCTTTAACCTTCATCCCTTCAAACGGAGTCCATTTAGACTTAGTGAACTGCATAGCAGCAGGAATGGTCCACTCCTGTTCTAGGTCCACCTGAGAGAGAACCACACACACACACACACACACAATGGAGGATGTTGATATGAAACGTGCTACTAAGTACATAAGTCAGTAACCAAGTAAAGTAATGATGTCCTGTTTGTATTGATCATGTGATCAGAGGTCTAAAGGACCATGGTACCTCTACATATGTGTCATCCTGGACCGGCAGGTTGAAGATCTTTCGTGGGTTGTCGTACAGTCGTTTGATGATGTCATCAAGGGTGAGGCGTCCATCGCTGACGGCCGTCAGCAGGAGAGGCAGCATGGTCTCTAGGCCAGGGTACCCAGGAGGAGGGCGCTCCCCATTCTTCTCCTCCACGGTGTGGGGCGCTGAGGACAGAGAGAAGTGGTCAGCCAATGGGTGAACTGGGACTGACCAATGGGTGAACTGGGACTGACCAATGGGTAAATAAACTAGGTGTACTGACCGTGGTCGGTGGCGAAGCAGTCGATGATGTCCAGGTTCTCCCACAGAGCTTCCATGTCCTCCCTGCTGCCCAGCATGGGTCGGACTTCGGCCCGGCCCGCTCCGATGGACGCCAAGTTATCGTTACACAGGAACAGGTGGTGGGGCGCCACTTCACACGTCACCTGGATGTTCTTCTGCTTTGCAGCTCGGATGATGAGGATCTGAGGAGCGTTCAATACTCTGTTATGAGACACAACTTTCCTCAAGATAAGTCAGTATTTAATCACATTGCTCAGTGTGAAACTACACTGATAAGAGAGTATTTACTCTAAGTACAATTATTTACTCTGATAAATCAGAATTTACTCTAATATGTCCATATTTATTCTGATCATTTAAAGTATTTACTCTGGTAAGTCAGTGATAAGTTGGTATTCTCTGAAATAAGAATAAGTCGGTATGTACTGTGATAAGTAAGATTATTTACTCTAAGTCAGCATTTAATCTGATAAATTGATATACAGTATACTGTGATAAGTCAGAATACATAGTCAACATATTTACTCTAAAAAGTAAGATTGTGTACTCTGATAAGTCAGGTATATACTGTGATAAGTCGGTATTTACTCTGATAAGTGGGTGTGTACTCTGATAAGTCGGTGTGCACTGTGATACGTCGGTATTTACTAGGAGTGTGACAATATTTCGATACGATATTGCAATATTTTTCCGCACGATTGATTATCGATATGCTCCCGCTAAGTATCAATTTTTTTAATTTAATTTATTTATTCATTTTTTTCAAAACCTTTTCTACTTTTTCACTAAAACGTTCCAGGTACGTTTTCACAGAAATGTTGTCACTGTTTGTTGAAGGAACCAATATATTGTTTACTGTAATATTTCACTATAATGATGTCACTGGTAATAAAGACCATATTTATTGTTTACATAAAGCACTATTAGAGATACTTATTAGTTTACATTGGTATGTATTGGTATACACTAAAGTAGTGTCACTGTTCATAGGACACTTTTTATATTTATTGTCTTTCAGATATAAAATAAAAATTGTATTTTTTCACTTAATCTTTTTTTTCTTATGTCATAAATTATGGTAGATTGATTTCTGACCAATATATGGATAATCGCAGTGTCGTCATATCGTGAGATAATCGTTATCGTGAGTTTTGTATCGCGTATCATATCGTGAGCGACCCAGAGGTTCCCACCCCTAGTATTTACTCTGATAAGTCAGTATATAGTGTAAAAATGTTTTAAATGAACTCAAACAAGGAACAGTCCCATCAGTCTGAACAGTCCTCCTCATTATGATCCTCAGGTAAATCCAAACATTCCACAAAGGTGATAAATGACCTCCATTAATCTATAAAGTAACAAAGTGTATTTCTGGAGCAGTGTCTGTTTGACCTCATACTTTATGAACAGTTTGCACATAGTGTGTGCATGTGTCATTTTTGACTTATTTGGTGATTTTAAAACTTTTATTTTCATGTTTGTTTAACCATTTGCTGTTTAGACCGGACGGACGGGACCCAAAAGTTATTGGTGGGCAATGGCCGACATTATATATATATATATGTATATATATATATATATAATGTATGATCATCACATGCTATATAACCAAATGCACACCTTGGATGTATATCCACCCACACACACACACACACACGCACACACACACACAGTGAAGCCTGTTCTTTCTACGCATTAAGAAATGTTAAATGCTAAATAAATACTTTTATCTGTACAAATTTGTGTCTTATCAGATTCTACCTAAACCGCCACTTTGGTACAAACTTTATCAGTTTATCATTTATCATATTCATGTCTCATAGAATTAAACCAGATAAATCACACACACTATTTTATTTTACACCCACAAATAAAGCCTTTCTAACAGAGTACAGTATGTACACCTCTATGTACATACAACCTTCAAACACATACTCATTTGGTCATAATTAACAACTCTACTTAAGCTCCTCCCACTATATGAATACATACTTCTGACGGGCACTGTACTAATAGATTTCCTTTCAGGAGAGATGTAATCTGTTCCAGTGGTGTTTAGCCTATTGTCCAATACTTGGAGCCCTACATCTTGTCTTGAATGATTGTAGTGTGTGAGACTGTCAGTCTGCCCCAGGGCAGCTGTGGCTACAATAGTAGCTTACCACCACTAAGTGCTGAGTGAAAGAATAATCCCTTAATTCTGTAAAGCTACTTTGAGTGTCTATGATAAAGCATTATATAAAATTGATGTATAATATTTTCCAGTTCAGTGTAATCAGATGTTTGCTTTGTAGTATACCCATGTCAATAAGCAACCATTCACTTTTAGTGTATTTGGGATCAATTCCCAAAATAAGAAAAGCAGGTTCCTGAGTGAAGCCTTTTGAGACTTAATGACTGTGGAACAGTGAACCTGTTTATCTGTTCTTCAATAGACAGACAGAGGTCTTTTCTACATGCCTCTAGTTTAAGAGTTGACTTATGTGAAGAATTTGACACCAGTAAATTATAAAATTCTGAGATTGTTTCTTTTTCATTGTCTTCAGTGATCAACATTTTAATGGTTTTAAAAGCTTGCTTAGTTTTTTCCTAATAACATTTCAAAGTTGAAGATATTTGAAAAAGTAATATGTTATATTTATGTAGAAGCATTTCAACTGACATCATCTGAACCTGCTGTATATAAACCCTGAACATATTGGGCTCAGCTGTGACAGTAACTGGTTCTTCTATACTTTAACCATGTTCTTAACAATTGGATTCCTGGTTGTCTTAAGTCAAATAGCGTAAAAGTCAATATTTACTGTAATAAGTCAGTATTTAGTGCTCACCTCCTCCTTCTTGGCAACGTGGCAGATGTGCACAGAGCGTTGGTAAAGCTGAGCCACCATCAGGATGGCAGCCACCGTCTGCTTCTCAGCATGAGCCACAATAGGTGTGTGTTTAGGCCATTTCTCAAAGTGCTGCACACACACACACACACACACACACACACACACACACACACACACACACACACAGGTAAGTGATCTTTCTTTAACCAGGTGTTGCAGTGATAGGTGGGCGTGTCTCTGACCTCCATCCACACGGACACGTTGTCCATCTTCAGGGTGGAGAACGTGTCATTCAGGTACATCTTCAGTCCTACACTCTGATTGGCCAGGGCGGGCAGCAGGTCGGCGTTGTCGGCGGTCGCGCCCAGATACAGAGCGAAGTCACAGCGGCAGCTCGCCTTGGCCAGCTGGAAGAGGCAGGGGTCAAATTACCACCAACTACTCACTAACAGCTGCTGCTGTTCCTCATGTATTGACCAGCAGGGACCAGCAGGTGGCAGCAGAACACGCCCTTACATTCATTTATATGTAATTATATATTAACAGTTTCATTTATATCATAATAAATGTGTGTGTGTGTGTGTGTGTCTGACCTTCTGGACCAGACTCAGATTCTCTGCGTCGGTGACGGGGGGCGTGGTGTTGGGCATGGCACACACCATTGTGACTCCTCCCGCCAGAGCGGCCGCCGTGCCCGAGGCAAAGTCCTCCTTCAGCACGGCACCGGGCTCTCGCAGGTGCACGTGCACGTCGATCAGACCTGAGGACAACACACACACACACACACAGACACAGACACAGACACAGACACAGACACACACAGACACAGACACAGACACAGACACAGACACAGACACAGACACACACACACACACAGACACACACACAGACACACAGACACACACACAGTTCACTTCCTGGACGTCAGAGACACTTTACAAAATAAAAGTCTGGACTCACCGGGCAGTCGGACGAGCGTCTGTGACGTCATGCTGTCGACGTGAGTCTTTACCGGAGGGAAACGGCCGCTCTGACGCAGAGCCTGCAGACACGCATGTTTAGTTTAACTTTTTTAAATGTTTATGTTTTTCAGTTGTCTTTCTCTGAACACTTTTTAAACCATGTGTTTTATTCTTTTATTAAAGGCACCTGAACAAAGAGCTTGGTGCACTTGATGTCAATGATCAAAGGCACAGAGTAGTCGATGGCCATGCGGCGGGTGCGGTAACCCTTGGTAACGAAGGAGGAGAGGCGCCGCCCCCCGCTGTTCCTCATAGACAGGTTGATGACCAGGTCAAAGTGGTTCTCCTCCAGGTAGTCCATGATGCTGCGCTGGCGCTCCCTGCTCGAACACTCACCGCCGTCCTCCTCAAAAGGCCAATCCACCGCCGTCACCTGAGGTCATCAAAATAAAAGCTCAGGTGAGCAATAAGGAAAAGGGGAATGTTTGTTTTTGTCGTTTCTTCGAGTTGTTTTTGTGGTTTTGTCTTTGTTAAATCTTTATTGTGTATCGTTGTTGTCTTTTTGGTCATTTTTGGTAAAGTTTGTTGTCATCTTGTGTTTTCTCTGAGTGGTACCGTGACTCCGTGCTCCGTGTAGAAGTCTGCGGTTCCCACGCTGGCGTACAGATCGTAGCCCATGGCCTCCAGAGCCTGAACTGTGGGCAGCAGCTCACTCTTATTCTGCACACACACACAGAAAGCAGAGTGTGTGTTACAGTGTGACGCTCACACAGAGACAACCAGCTGGTCTCTCTGCTACCTTGTAGCTGCCGATGGACAGCAGGATGTTCTTCTTGGGGATCTTAAAGCCCGTGGACAGCATAGCTTTGATATAAGCCTCGTATCTGTTCTCTCCAAAGCACGCCACCTCCCCCGTGCTGGTCATCTCCACGCCCAGCACCACGTCGGCTCCCGCCAGCCGCGAGAAGGAGAACTGAGGGACCTGCAGGTCAGAGGTCAGAAGTCAACCAAAGTTAACACTGTATAAGACGTGTGTGCTGAGAGACTCACCTTCACTCCCACAATGCCCTTGCCCCTCATCAGACCTACAGGCTCCACCTCCTCGCCCATGATGGCCTGCGTCGCTAGGGCGACCAGATCCACACCGAGCGTCTTGGACACAAACGGGAAGGATCGAGAAACTCTGACGTTACACTCGATGACCTTCAGCTGGTCGTCCTGAGGGAGAGAGAACAGCAGCAGCAGTGAGAGAATGGACTACAAACATGGAGGAGACTCTGGACCACAAAACATGGAGACTGGACTATGCACATGGAGGAGAAAGGACTACAAACAAAGGAGACTGGACTACAAACATGAAGATGAAAAGGACGATAAAAATGGAAGAGAAAGGACAACAAACATGGCTCCCACCTTGGCGATGAGCTGCAGGTTGAATGGTCCAGTGACCTGTAGTTCCTGTCCAATGGCATGGACGATCATCTTGATCCTCTCCATGGTTTTCTGGTTCAGGTCCTGGGGGGGCGTCACCAATGTGGCGTCACCTGAGTGCACACCGGCGTTCTCCACGTGCTCCGACACAGCGATGGCCAGAACCACACCATCACATGCCACCGCATCCACGTCGATCTCCTGTAAGGAGATGTGTGAGCGACAAACCAACGCTGAGCGAGCTCACCAGGGGCTCCGCCCTCACCTTGGCCTCCTGGATGAATTTGGAGATGACCACGGGGTGCTCCTTGGAAACAGCCACCGCGTTGCTCAGGAACTTCTCCAGGTCTGCGTCGCAGTACGCCACGTTCATGGCGGCGCCGCTGAGGACGTAGGAGGGACGCACGAGGCAGGGGTAGCCCACGCTCTCACAAAAGGTCACTGCACACTGAGGAACAACATAACACGGTCACCAGTCGAACCGTGACACATGCTAGTCTCTGCAGGTCCTGGTCCTACCTCGGTCTCTGACAGCTCCTTCCACTGAGGCTGGCTGATGCCGATGGTGTCCAACATCCTGGAGAACTTGAAGCGGTTCTCGGCGCAGTCGATGAACTCTGGTGAGGTTCCCAGGATACGACACTGCTGTCGGTGCAGAGACATGGCGATGTTGTTGGGTAGCTGCCCCCCCATGCACAGGATCACACCCTCAGGGTTCTCACGCTCGTAGATGTCCATCACCACCTGAAGAAGGACAGCAGGAGAGTGAGGAGATGTTTGGAGAAGCTCCAGGAACACACGTGTGTTCTCACCTCAAAGGAGATCTCATCAAAGTAGAGTCGGTCACACATGTCGTAGTCAGTGCTGACGGTCTCTGGGTTGTAGTTCACCATGATGGTCTTAAAGCCCATCTACACACAACAAGCAGCTTTAGATCATATGTGTCAAACTCTTGGCCTGGGGGCCAAATCCGGCCATTTGTAGCCTCCTACTCGGCCCGTAGGAGAAAGTACAAATGAAAAAAACATGAATCATTGTGTAAATGAAACTCAACAATATTTCAAAGTATAGATCCTGTTGGGACTGATATCTGTCACTTATTGCTTGGTTTCTTATATGTTTAATATTTTATGTATACGTAGAAACTAAGGAACAGTAATGTTGAAATGAATTGTTTTCCAACATTAAATCTGTGGCCCACTAGAGATCAAACTGCTCTGTATTTGGCCCCTGTACTAAAACTTTGACACCCCAGATCCATCAGAGTCCTCCCACCCCCCCTCAGGACTCCTCCCACTCGTTCTCCATGATGGAACCTCACCTTACGCAGCTCGCTGATGGCGCCCACCGCACACCAGTCGAACTCCACACTGCTGCCGATGCGGTAAACGCCCGACCCGATCACCATGACGTGGGGCTCGGTGAAGTGAAGATCGTCCTCTGAGCCGTGATAGGTCAGGTAGAGGTAGTTGGTGTGGGCGGGCCACTCCGCCGCCACCGTGTCTATCTGCTTCACCGCCGGCAGGATGGACCAATCGTGACGCAGCTTTCTAACCGCCAGCTCCGTGCTGATTGGTGCAGAGACAGAAGGGAGTGGCTTAATGGGGGGAGGAGGCTAAAGTGTCAGTCTATCCTTTGGTCTCCATGTTACACACCTGAATCAGAGGAACCACTAACAGGAACACAGGCCTACAAAGATGGAGGAGGCTGGCTCTCTCTTATCAATCCGTCCCTTTTTCTTTGTCTCGCCAACTTTTGGGCTCCGTCCCAATACTCACACTTCCACCCTCGCGCCCCTCATTTGCGTGTTCCCAATGAGGGTGAGTGCATAGGGTGTCCCAATTCTCCATAGTGATCTTTCGCCCCGCCCCCTATGCGCCCCTGATCCACACTTCACCAAAACCAGCATCAAAGCGGACTTCGGTGAAGGATATTACCCATAATTCTTAGCGGTATAGAGGTTTTTCACCGACATCACGTGGGTTTTGTTGATCTGTCTGTGGGTCCTGTACTGAAAAAATGTGCTTTTAAGTGTAAGTATTGAAATATTTAAACTGTTCTTATACTGTTTATGTATAAATACAATCAAAGTTTGCTATTTACTGGGAAAGAAGCATAAATATATGATGAAGCATTATTTATGCACTGGTATTTACAGACATTCTATGTCAACTATTTCATAACTTTTTTGTGCAGTCATTCATATAACATCCAATTTAAACTTTACACTTATACAATAAACTTAGGATGTATAAAAACTAAACTATAAAAACATAAAACGTACCAGATACCGTTAGTTACCCACTCTATATTTATAAATAAAATTATACATCTACCTTAAATAAATGACTAATAACAAATATACATTTATTTTAAAGTGTGTAGATCAACTCATATTAACTCATTTTTCCCACAGGGCTGATAAAATGACCTTTATTTTAATTGGTGTACTTTTAAATATTTCTGACCCTGTAATAAAGGCTTTTTCTATTTTTACATATGATGAGTCAGCAGAAACCTGGTCAGAATGTCACAGATAAGACGCAGCGGCACAAGTCGATGACGTAAACCACAATGTCACAATTCTGCTATTTTTGCACATTTGTAACCTGCGCACTAGAACCCTTTGTGCACTAATAAGTGCACACTTGGTAGAGGGGCGTAGGGTACAGTGTGAGTAATGGGACCGAGCTTTGGAACGCATAGTTTTTCATTTGTCCATCTGTTTATCTTCGTGTTGGGTCATCCCTCCTTTTTCTCTGTCGGTTTGTTGATCTCTTGTGGTCGATCAGTCTAAGTGTCTGTATTTTCATGCAGTCTTTCTTTGGTCTGACTCACCTCTGGATGGACAGAGCGATCTGTTTGTCAGAGAAGCCGAGCTGTTTGGCCTTCAGCATGACCTCAGGAGGGATGGTGGTCTCATCCTGAGGACAGAGGACAGAGACTGACTAGCTGCTCCCACCGCTGGTTACGTAGCTGGTTAGCTAGATGGTTGGTTGGTTAGTCACCCTGCTGAAGGTCTCCAGCAGGCGCTCGTGGTCCGAGATGTTCTTCATCTTGTGCAGAAACCAGCGGTCGATCTTGGTCAGCTGGTACAGACGCTCCACGGTGTAACCATCTCTGAACGCCGCCGCCAGCACGAAGATACGCTTATCAGTGGGCGTACACAACTCCTGCAGGATGCACAAACAACAATAGTGAGCTTTGTAGCCCCCTGCGGGTCACATATCTGTGTGTGTCTCACCTGGTCAGAGGCAGGTTTGATGGTGTGATCGAAGCCCACGCAGTTCTCATCCACCATCCTCAGAGCTTTCTGAAAGGCCTCCTCAAAGCTACGACCAATCGCCATCACCTCGCCTGACACGGAAAAAACAGCCTTACTATCAGACCATCAGACCCAGTGATTGGACCATCAGACCATCAGACCCAGTGATTGGACCATCAGACCATCAGACCCAGTGATTGGACCATCAGACCATCAGACCCAGTGATTGGACCATCAGACCATCAGACCCAGTGATTGGACCATCAGACCATCAGACCCAGTGATTGGACCATCAGACCATCAGACCCAGTGATTGGACCATCAGACCATCAGACCCAGTGATTGGACGGAGCCCTGGGCACCGATCGTTAACAAACCAGGCATTAGTTCTTACCAACGCTCTTCATGGAGCTGCCGATCTTGGTGGAGACTCGCAGGAACTTGCTGAGATCCCATCGAGGAACTTTGACCACGCAGTAATCCAGACTGGGCTCGAAGTTGGCCGTCGTCTCGTTGGTGACGGAGTTTCTGAAGAAACAGTGCACACACTCATTTAAAGCCTTGTTGTTTTTAATGTGTGTGTGTGTGTGTGTGTGTGTGTGTGTTAGCGTACCGGAGCTCTGGCAGAGGGATCCCTAAACCCAGTTTGGCTGCTACGTAGGCCAGTGGGTAACCAGTGGCTTTACTGGCCAGGGCGGAGCTTCTGGACAGACGGGCGTTGACCTCGATGATGTAATACTGCAGAAACACGCACGGTGATGAAGCAGTGGGCGGAGCTTAGCTCAGGATAAAGAGTGCGTGCGTGGTTACCTGGTCGGACTCTGGGTTCAGGGCGTACTGGATGTTACACTCTCCCACAATGCCCAGGTGTCGGATCACCTTGATGGCCGTGTTTCTCAGCACGTTGTACTCGTGGTCGTTCAGCGTCTGACTCGGAGCCACAACGATGGACTCGCCCGTGTGAATCCCCAAGGGGTCGATGTTCTCCATGTTACACACCTGAACCAGAGGAACCGGAGGAACCAGTGTGAGATGGAAGAAAGAAGAACAACTGACACAGAGAGGCAGGACTACAAAGATGAAGGAGTAAGGACTACAAAGACAGAAGACAAAAGACGGAGAAGAGAGAATCACAATGTCAAAGACCCAAGACTACAATGATGGAGGAGGTGAGATGAAAAAAAACATGGTAGGACTACACATATGAAGAAAGGACAAGAGATGGATAATCTACAAACATGAATGTGGGACTACAAAGATGGAAGAAAAAAAGCCTACAAAGAAGAAAAAAGATGGAGTAAGAACAAGAGATGAAAGAACTACAAACGCGGATGTGGGACTAGAGAACCATAAGGACTACAAATATGGAGGAGGGCAGGACTACAGGTTCTCTCACCGTGATGCAGTTGTCGTAGGCGTCCCGAACCACCTCATACTCTATCTCCTTCCATCCCTTCAGGGATTTGTCGACCAGGACTTGTGTTGTGTGAGCGAAGGCCGACGTCACCAGACTAATCAGCTCCTCACGGTTGTTGGCGAATCCTGAGCCCAAACCTCCTAAAGCGAAGGCCGAGCGCACCAAGACTGGATACCCCAGCCGCTCCGCCGCAGCCACCGCCTGCAACACAGAGAACACCATGAATACCTTTCAAAATAAAAGCTCAAGTCATGTTTTTGTAACAGTTGTTGGACCTGCTCCACCGACAGCGCCGCCTCACTGGGAGCCACGTGCTCGTTGATTTCCTCCATCTTCTCCACAAACACCTTCCTGTCCTCCGTCATCTCGATGGAGGAAACGGGCGTTCCCAGGACACGGACAGAGTACTTCTCCAGAACTCCCAGTTTGGTCAGCTCCACACCACAGTTCAGCGCCGTCTGACCGCCAAACGTCAGGAGGATCCCATCAGGACGCTCGTTCTTGATCACCTGCAGCATCGGAGCAGACGTTGTCTACATTGTCTACATGGTCTACTGTACACGGTCTACACTAAGAATGCCTCCTTACCTCGATGACGTAGTCCGCCGTCAGAGGCAGGAAGTAGACCTTATCGGCCAAGCCTTTGGAAGTCTGGACCGTGGCAATGTTGGGGTTGATCAGAACCGTCTGGATGTTCTCTTCCTTCAGAGCTTTGATGGCCTGAAACACAAGAGCCAATCAGAACACAAGCTCTGAGGTCAGGTGACCACTGCGTGGTGCAACATCTGACCTGTGACCCTGAGTAATCAAACTCTCCGGCCTGACCGATGGACAGACCTCCAGAGCCCAGGATCAGAACCTTCCTGGGACGGGTCACCTGCTCAGGTTTGGGAGACTCAGGGTAGGTGAGATGGTCCAGCAGGCGCTGTTTGACTGGAAGAGAACGTTGGCACGTTAACTGAGGCTGGTGTCAAATTACACAAAGCACACAAAATTAAAGACACGTCAGAAATGATCCTCATCTTATATTATCATAAATAATGATCAGTATCTTAGTTAATCTTAGCATGAGGAACCGTAAAGAAATACTGTTTTAACAAATGTGGCCTCAAATCTTTAAAAGGTCCTTATTAGTAGATCTATGTTAGTCGTGGAGTGAAGCATTCAGGAGGCGACGGTTCACACTCTGAGGTTTGGTAGTAGCAGAGAAAAGGGACCTTTACTCTCTCTTAAACAGTGCGCTGACACGCTCTGGTGGCTGAAGATAGAGAGTAAATCACAGACCATTGAAGTCACAGAAACCCTGAGGATAAAAGGACTCCCACCCAAAAGAAGTCCTTCTATTCTTCACACTGTTTAAGGGAGAGTAAAGGTCTCCGAGGAGAGCTCCTCTTCTCTGCTTTATTGTCTACAACCAAATCTCAGATTTGGAACCTCCTGAACGTTTCACTCCAGTAGAAAACAATGGACTGTTTACAGGCAGTGGGGCCGTGTGACATCATCAATCACATGATTTCAAGATGGAGGAACACAGGCTCTAAAAGAGTAAAGTAGTCCTATTTATAAAAGATATTAATTTAATATGGTGCATAATGTGTTTTGTTAGACATAAGATCTACTGATCTAATAAACTTCCTGAACATTCTCACCTGAAGGCGTCATCTTTCCATCTCTGTGATCTCTGACGGCGTCGAGGAAAACATCAAACAAACCGACCAGATCAGTGGGCCCAGCGGCGTGCTCGGGGTGGAACTGAACGCTGCACCAGGAGAGAACGGTCAGATACACTTCCTGTTCCTGTTATGGGTGTGTAGTAGTACCACTGGGCATAATCAGGGTGTGGGTTACCTGAACAGGGGTTTGGAGCCGTGCACGATGCCCTCACTGCTGTGGTCGTTGGCGTTGGTGAACAGGACGTCCCAGTCGGGGGGCAGCGTGTCTGGGTCCACAGCAAACCCGTGATTCTGACTGGTGATGAAGCAGCGGTCGGTGCCGTTGTGGATGCACGGCTGGTTGTGACCACGGTTACCGTACCTGAGGATCAAAGGAGGACTGAGTACCTGCTGTTCCCAACATGTCCACGTGGGGGACTTTTTATACAAGGCTAAACTATGTTTTTATTGATCAATTTATCATTACTTATATATTATGCTTTGAACAAATACATCCATTTTTTATGACACACTTACTCGTACGAGCTGAGAACATACAAACTCCACAGAAAGGACCGTGCTAACCACTACACCAAGGGTTCTCAACCTTGAGGTCAGGACCCAATTTAGTGTTGTGATACCCTGTGAGGGGGTTACCAGATGCCTTTAAAAAATTAAAAAATGTTTTTGAACAATTTTAGCTAGGGCTGGGCGGTATGACCAAAAATGTATATCACGGTATTTTTTGAAAATCTAACGGTTTCACGTCAGAATGCAAAGACAACTGCAGTCAAAATAGAACTTTTACTGTGCAAACATCTTTTATAAAACTAATTTAAAAAAGTAGCGCAACTTGCAATAATTACACTTTTTCTTCAAGTCCAAGCCCAGAAACAGTACACAGTATTCAAGTAAATCTAAAAAGAAAACTTCAATTGCTTTGAGGTCTATATACACATCCAAACAAATAAAATGGTAAAACTAAATTATACAACTTGCATTATTAATAATATTCATACATTTTATTTGTATAGAGCTTTTTCAGTGCTCAGACACTTTACAGGGTTGAAGACGCAGTGTGTAAACAATAGGTAAAAAATACAAAGGCATAAAAGAAAAAGCTCTGTCTCCCCAGGTTTGGTGCCTGGTCCTGGAGGGAGGGGACAGGAGGAGCGAGATGAGGTATGGCGATGAAACAGGTCAGTGAGGTAGGAGGGGCCAGGTTATGGAGGGCTTTGAAAGTAATGAGTAGGACCTTGAATTGGATGCACTGAGGGATAAGAAGCCAGTGTAGATTTGGAAGATCAGAGATGATGTGTTCACGGGAACGGGTGTGTGTGAGGAGGCGAGCGGCGGAGTTCTGGATGTATTAAAGTTTATTGAGGGTTTGGGATGGTAGGCCGTAGAGGATGCTGGAGGTGATGAAAGCGTGAATGAGCGTTTCAGCGTCAGAAAAACAAAGGGACGAGTGAAGACGTGCAACGTTTTTTAGGTGAAAGAAAGCAGACTGTGTTATGTGATTAAAGTGTTTGGTCAAAGAGAACGCTGAGGTTATTAGTTATTACTTCCTTCAAAAGTATTATTTCAAAACCAGTATTGAACATATAAAAGAAATATAAAGTGCACCTTGGCTCACAGTATTATCCTGTATAATACAAACAATAATTACATATTTGGAGCCAGGAAAACCAGACGCTCCTCTTTTTGACATACAGTAAGTTCTTCTATGTTATCATGTTCTACTAGTTCTGCAGCTTTTTAATGTCTTTCTAAACCATTTACACCATAACTACTGTTTACCTTCTCCTCACCTCACACCAGTACAGTGGTATATTAAAAATTAATATAGCAAAAATATATACAGGTATTCAGTATGAACCAGTCTACCACCCACCACCAATTTCAGCCCATTTTTACCCTTTTTCTAAAACTCCACCAAACTCACCATATTTTAACATATTTTCATTCTTTTTCTTGCCATATTTTTGCTCCTTTTAATGTGTTTTTTTTAACATTACTCTCATTTATGACACTTCTACACACATTTTAATGACTTTTCTGCACATTTCTGCACATTTTTTCTACTATATAAACATGTTCAGCACTTATAAACCCTTTCCACCACTTTTACACCTAATGTCACATATGTTGACCCTCTAACAGTTTAAACTAACTCTTCCTACTTCTGCCACTTTTAAGCCAATATTGACACTTTGAACCATTTTTAACACTTTTTCTGTCTTTCTATCCACTCTAATTTAACTAATTTCTATGGTTTTTAAAATCCCATTTCACCACCTTTTCCACCATTTTTGGTCACTTTGAACTCATTTTATTAGTGATTAAAACCAGGATTTATTTGACACCTTTAGGATGACTATATACTATGGCCCAAATAATAAACTTCCTGGTCTCTGGAACCTTTATTTTGAAAAGGTTGAGAACCACTGGTGTAAACCACTGTTTGTCCTGAACAAACATAAATAACTTAAATAAAGACGTAGAGCGTGTGGTAGATGTTGTTCCTCCATCATAGATAAACTCTAGAGTGTGACCTTCAGCTCATTGTTTGTCCACAGTTTCCCACAACAGCCCAGCTGTGAGGTTCCCACAGGGTTTCATCTGCTGCTGTCGCACTTCAACTGGTCGTCATTACAGCTGGTGACTCTGTGTTTACAGTAGATACACACTTCACATGAAGCTACTGTTAGCATTAATGCTATTAGTGAGGATGCAGGAGGCAATGCTATCTTTAGACTATTATTTAATGTGTTTTTCTTACATCCTGTTGATGTTTTAATCAAAACATTCAGAAAACTCTTGGCACTTATGCTTTAAACGTTGAGTTATTGTGAGTGCAATATTTATGTTCCCATTCATTTCTATTGGAAATGTCAAGCTATTCAACTATTAACCCCTTCTTTCCCAGACATTCCTCTAACGTGTTCAGCTCTATGTTCAGCTTTATTTAGACTATTTCAGATCCTTCAACATATTCCAACAATTATCTTCTCATTTTATCACAGAGGGTTCATTGGCTAGGCTAATGCTAATGCTAGGTAAATGCTTAGCTAATGCTATTGCTAGGCTAATGTTGATACAAAACACCTGCATCATCATTTGCATTTTCTTCAGATAATGCAAATGTTCTCGTTAATAATTGTATTATGTGATCACTAAGGTTATTAATGATATTGTGAGTTATTGATCAGTTGCTGATGTTGTCACTGACTTCATCTTGTAGGTTTTTGCTCCAATGAGCAGAGCCAGCAGCTGATGACCCAAACAGATTCCAAACACTGGTTTGGGGGCCTCCACACAGACCACCTTCTTCAAGTTGGCGATGGTTTCCTGGCAACGCTGCGGATCTCCAGGACCGTTACTGATGAACAGCCCGTCAAAGTCTGCAGAGGAAGAGTTCAGAGGTCACGGATGAACAAGTGTGTGTGTGTGTGTGTGTGTGATAGGCACACACCGTTGGTGTCCAACGGGTGGTTCCAGGGCACCACGGTCACTCTGGCTCCTCTACGGGCCAGGCAGCGGATCTGGTTATATTTCACTCCACAGTCCACCACCGTGACCTTCACACGACCTTCAGGGTTGAACACTTGGGGCTCCTGTGCACAGTTTCAACATTTAATAAGTAGCAGGACTTGTAATTGTACAGATCTATAATTACATTTTCACATGTTGTAATTCTAAGGCCACATATCCATAATATAATTTTCACTAGTAATTGTAATTGTTGATATCTACAATTGTTCTGACATTTCAGTTATCAGTAATTTAATTCTGACTAGACAGATTTTAATTACTGATACGTCAGCTCAGGATTATAACTCGTAAGAATGTATGTTCAGATATCTACAATATAATTGTAACTAGTGAAAATGTCATTCATACTAGTATTAACTTTATTTCATATATCTACAATTCCTTTTATAAATAGTCAGGAATCAGTTTTAGGTATATTAGAGAAGGAACTTTTCACTAGTTAAGATGACGTATCTGATAAAATGTTAGAACAGCTTGGACATGTGTATAATATATGTTTCAATGTCAAAGCATTTAGAAATAACGCTGATTCAGCATTTAATAAATATTCATTAGATAGACGTTTAAAACACACGTCCACATATCTGAAATAAATACTGATATCTGACTCCTCCCACATATCCCAAATATAATTGTTGATATCTGAAATTGTAAAATAATTATTTAAGAACATATGGAAATACAATTGTAGATATCTATATTGTTTATAGGGATGTCCTCATACAACTTTTTCAATTCCGATACAATGCCGATGTTGCAGCCTTGAGTATTGGCCGATACCAATATCAGTACGATATCAGCATGAATCATACATACATTTATGACTTATTTTATAGTGTGGAATGTTAGAAAAGTTTTGATCATGTGATGTTAGAACAATCAACAACAGTAGGGATGAGAAAAACTGATCCATTTATTATTAAACAACTGGTTACATATATTTTAACCTTCAACATAATATCTACAGTATTCTACAATTGAATAAATATAATATATATCAGAGATTTTAGATACAGTCTGATAAAATCCGATATTCGTTATCTGGCTGATATCGGACCAATATCAGATATTAATATCAGATCGGGACACCCCTAGTTGTTTATTCTTACATGTAAAAAATGAATTACAGATATCTGTATTTAAGTGTCCACGCGTTAAAATATAAATACAAATGTGAAAATATATCTGTAACGTGTGAACATTGATTTCCAGATATCTGTATTTAACATTTTGACATTTAAAAATGTAATTCCTACTAGGGCTGGGCAATATGGACCAAAACTCATATCTCAACATCTTTTCTCAAAATGGTGATAATTCTAATAAAGTCTGATTATAAATACAACTACAACTGCAAGCAGTGATGAAAGGGGGCCAAGCCTTCCCACGCGACTCAGCCCACAGGTTTCGTGGAGCCCATGGAAGTACGTCACGAAGGATGACGGGCTCGTGGCGAGCGTCAGGACACAGACCAACGTGACCTTTGCTGTGAACAGGTGGATATGAAGTTTTGGAAGATGTGATTTAAAGTGTGAAAGTTACAGGTCAAAATGTGTTTGCACCCATTATAGCGCCACCTGGTGGTGCACTTTTTGGGATGGGTGATCTGTGTGCTCTTCTACAGTTACCCTGTAAATTTCACAGCCCTCAACATATTACTTACGCTGAAATAAAGGTTTGTTTATTTATATGTTATGTAGTATTAAGCCACGCCCACTTTGACCAATCACAATTAACTTAGAGATACGGTCCCGGAAACGACCCAAGGTCATACCCACCAAATTTGGTAAAAATTGGTCTTGCCATTTAAGAGATATAAATATTCGTTATTTGCAGCGCCCCCTAGTGGCCCACATCATTCAAATTTGGCTCATACCCTCACAGTCACATGCCAACCAAGGATCTCAGATTTGGTGTTGTTAGCATTTACTTTGACCAAGATATGCACCAGTTATGCATTTTTATAGCTAGCTAGAAAAATTTACTCAGTAATTATTTGCGCATATTTTGAGCCAACAAAATTATTTTATCAACTTTGGATCAGGTCCAAATGAAGACTGTGTCAAGTTTCAAACTGATTAAACAAAACCCCAAGGAGGAATTTGAAAAAGTAGTTTTTTGATGTGTAGTGACTTACAAAGAGCAATGTGCTGTGGGAGTGGGCGTGGCCTATGTCAGAAGATGCAAATCTATGTAGGAAACATGTGGATATTAATTTTATGAAGATGTGAATTAAATTGTGAAAGTTAAAGGCCAAAATGTTTTTGCAATTATATTGTTGGTATGGATGGTCTGTGTGGTCTTCTATATCTACCCTGTAAATTTCACTGCCCTCAACATATTAATTCAACAGTAATAAATGTTTATTTATGTGTTATGATGTCATTAGCCACGCCCACTTTGACCAATCGCGAATAACTTTGAGATATCTCCTCAGGAGGGACCAAAGATCATACCCTCCAAATTTGGTAAAAATTGGTCTTGCCATTGAAGAGATATAAATATTCGTTATTTGTAGCGCCCCCTAGTGGTCTACATCATTCAAATTTGGCGCATTTCTTCACAGTGACATGCCAACTAAGGATCTCAGATTTGGTGGTGTTAGCATTTATTTTGACCGAGATATGCGCCAGTTCGGAATTTTATTGCTAGCTAGAAAATTTTACTCGTTAATAATTTGCGCATAATTTACCCGAACAAACTCATTTAGTTAACTGTATATCACGTCCAACTGAAGACTCTACGTGCCAAGTTTCACGCTGATTGGACAAAACCCCAAGGAGGATTTCGAAAAAGTAGGTTTTCCAGTTTTTGCGATTTTGCTCCGAGAAAAGTTCAGGCGGAAATGGGCGTGGCCTAGCCCAGGGGATTCAGTGCTATTCAAGGAATCTGTGGATATGAAGGTTTTAAATTTGTAACAAACGGTGTGGGAGTTATTGGCCAAAACGCCTTGACTTTTGTTATAGCGCCACCTGCTGGCAGACATATGTGAATTTTTGCTTCCAAGGTCCCCTGGGGGTTTTGGACCCAACCACCAAAGGGCACCGCCCTACCTTGCACGGTTTATTCTGCACCATCACTTTTACCAACGGAACTATAAAAGGTAACAATAATAATAATTGGAACGATTACAATAAGGTTCCTAGCACCGCTGGTCCTAGGAACCTGGCCCCGCGTGCTTGGCCCCCTGATTATGGGTTAGATTTATGGATGTAAAATACCACACATGCACATTAATTAACACAATATGTGCCACTTTAGTCTTTTTCACCTTTAAGAGACAGCACGTGTGAGTGAGTTCTGTAGTGTTTAGATGCTCAGTGATTTATCTGAGCATTTAATGCTGTTCTGAAAAGTAACGAAAGCAGCAACGCCTAAAACAAGCATTTTAATACTAAATAACAAAAACATATGTATTGATACAGACAATAGTCATTTTCGATATCACCAAAATTGACAACTCAATATATCTTAAATCTCGATATATTGCCCAGCCCTAATTACTACTAGTGAAAACTAAAATTACAACTCATAAGTGACTAAATGTTAAAGTGTGCTCCAGCTTTAAGGTCACCTTCATGGACACCTCCTGGACCAGGTTCCTGTGGTCCGGGTCCTCAAAGGGAACCCTCCCCTCCTCCGTCCCGTCTACCACCAGCTTCCCCAGCATCGTCCCTTTCTCACGGATCTTCTTTGTCAGACGACGAGTGTCCACGCCTGCGTGAAAGACGCCACGTTTATGTTAGAAAGGACGCTAGCTAACGTTAGCTAACGGAACGTAAACCACTCGACTGACCCTGGAGTCCAGGAACCCCTTGGTCCCTGAGCCACTGGTCCAAGGACAGGGTGGAGCTCCAGTGACTCGGACTATCGCAGAGCTCTCCAACGATCAGAGCTGCAGCGTGGATCCTGGACGACTCGAAGCACTGAGAACACACGCACACACGCACACACACACACACACACACACACACACACACACACACACACACACACACACACAGATGACCCTCTGATGGAGGTACCTAACGTGACCCTGAGTGCAGTCACGTGCGTGCTCACCTTGCTCAGGCCAAAATCTCCCATCACGTCCTCGGGCACGCCGTAGTTACCAATGAGCGGGTAGGTTAGCGTTAGCAGCTGACCGCGGTACGACGGGTCAGTGAGCGCCTCGGGGTACCCCACCATCCCGGTCTGAAACACTGAGCACATGCAAACCACACGTTGGCACATGCATCCAGAGACCAGCGGGCCACACACTGCTCACGTCAGGCCTCAGTCTGGGCTGCAAACCACAGGTTGCACACTGAGGAGTAGGAGGAGCCTCCATCCTGCCTCTGCTGGACTCAGTATTTAAATGACAAAAGTGAGGGGGCGGAGCCTAAATAGCACATTTTCCACTTGCTCAGAGAAGCAGGAGAGAAACGTGGGGGCTGTGCGTAGATCAACCAGCCTCCTTAGAAAATACACACACTTTAAGGTTAACTGGGTTATTTCCTAAAATAACACGAGCTTCAAACACAAACATGTTTTAAATGAGACCATAATGTATCAATATATCGTGCGGTTTGACACGTTTACCTGAAAAGACGTTTAAAAGATGAATGAATAACTTTATTAACCGGAACAGAGAGGAGAAGGAGTGCTGGCGCTAAAAGATAAATGTTTTAAGAATGGCGTCTGAAGCGGGAGAAACGCGACTCACCGACTTCCCCGGAAACCGACACGTCGGCTCCGAACAGGCGGCCCCTGAAGGCGGTTCCGTCCTCGAGCACCAGCCGCGCCATGCTCATGGTTCTCCTGGTTCCACGTGAGTCTGCGCACGCGTCCAAAACACAACAACCCCCCACGTGTCCTGGTTCCGGGTCAGACCGGCTCAAACGGAGTTCGCTTCGGTTCTGATCGGAATGCAGTTCGGTTCGGTTCGGTGGGGAGCGGTTAGTCAGACCGCACGCGCTGGGCACAGAGTTTCACACGCACCGCCTCGAGCGTGGAAGTGTGACGTCAACAGGGAGCTGAAAAGGAGCATCGACGATGCAGAGCACATCCGTAGTCTCCTACAAAATAAAACACCGCTATAGACGCTGAATGAAGGTTCGAGTAGAAAAACCAACTGCAGAACATGATAACTTTGTGCTCTGACCAATTTAAAAAACTGTGTTTTTCTATTATTTTTGTGGCTGATTTTGTGGAACGATCTTAGAACCAATTAAACAAAGTATGAATCTAATGCTTTTTTTATGAAGAAAAGAGATGTCTTTGATAAGTGAAGGAAGGAGAATGTAAACCTCAGATGTTCTCGTTGCCTGTTAATTTTATATGATGTTGTTTTTCGGTCTATTTTTCTTAAAAGGTCAATTGGAGTATTTATTTATTTGTAATATCCATTTAGTTTATTATAATGGATAGTACACTTGTTAATGGTGATAAATGGAGAAAGAACTGTCCAATGAGTCAAATGTGGTGTATATTGAATTTGGCTTTGCATAGTAAACTGCATAATTCAGGGTGTGACGAGTGTGCTTTATTCTGAAACTAAACATTCTGCTTCCGGTACACAGCTGCTGACGTGACGCACCTAGTGATGTCACAGTGCGTCATGTGGCGGGTTGTTCAGCTCCTGGTAGGATTATGTTTGAATATTAGGAACTTAAATAATTATCAAATTACTCAAATTATTAATAAAATAAGATTTAAACAAATAAATTTTAGGTAAAAATATATTAGCAGGACATGCTAGGCGAAAGTAAGGGGATGTAGCTCAGTGGTAGAGCGCATGCTTTGCATGTATGAGGCCCCGGGTTCAATCCCCGGCATCTCCATGTATAATCTTTTATTTATTTAATTTTATTTAGTCCACCTTAATTCGTTATAAATGTAAAAGCCACACAGGAAAATTTCTATTAAATGTGGTTTTTTCAATGACAAGAACGGCATTTTACAACAAAATACCAAAATTAAGAAGTTGCTAAGGGTAACATCAACTTAAAATAATTTATAATTTTCTCAATTCACTCCAGATTAAACAGTATTATGATAAACAATCATAAAAAACAAAACAGGGAGTGTCGTTTGTGCATATTTTTAGAAAAAATAAAAAATCACTTCAAAATAGAAACAATAGTAAGCTATTAATAAGATATTAATCAGGATGTTATTGATTCAGAATGGAAAAAATTCACAGTAATAAACAATAAAGGGGAAATTTAAATCAAATCGTCTCTAGTTCATATTTTTTTTGTGCTTTTACATCTTTAAAGTCTTTAAAGACTTCATATACAAGTTAAATTTGCACTGTACTACAAAGCTGGATTTCCTCTTATTGCGCTAACTTCCACGATTTATTTTGTAATTTTTCATTAACAAAATAAAATGCAACAACTTAATGCACATCTATAAACAGGAACTAACTACAGATCAACAACCAAAACAATGAGATAAAACACACTCAAAAGGAAAATAAGATATAAAATAAAATAACAAAAACATTGAACAAGAGGGTTTTTTTTTTACAAATTTAACCCAAGTATTAAATTATATAATTTTCTTGCATGAACATTTTCAACTGTATTGCAGAATCATTGAAACAATAACATTTCCAATTTTCCATCTATTCCCCTCTGTCTTGCTTAGATTCTCTGTTGAAGGTCAACACACTCAATAAGTGTAGGATTTCAATGATATATAAACACAAAATGGATGTATTTATTCCTCTGACAGCTCATATTAGGGAACAGTGGGAAACAGATTTTGGGGTCCCTCTGTCAGATGGAGAGTGGAACCTGGCCCTCACAGGGGTTCATTCATCCTCTATATGTGCACGACATGCTTTAATACAATTTAAGGAACTACATTGGCTACATTTTTCTAAGGCAAAACTTTCAAAAATGTTTCCTAATCTAAGCCCAACATGTGACAGGTGTACACTAACTATTTGTTACATGTTTTTAGTTTTGTTCAAAACTTACACAGTTCTGGTCATCATTGTTCAACACTCTCTCCAAATCTTATAGCTGCACGGTTGTGTCCTCTTCTACTGTGATTTCATCTCCAACAGGTTTGTATTTTCCTATCAATGAGCAAGACATTTAATACTAGCCTAAACATATCTGCTAATAGATTTTATAAAACCTGGGACCGATTCTTGAACTACGTCCGGACTTTGTCTGACCTGGAACCATGAGTTTGCAGCCCTTTAGGTGGTGTTTCAATACCTATGGATAGAATACGTCAATCAATCAATCAATCAATCTTTATTTGTATAGCGCCAAATCATAACCAATGGTATCTCAAGGCACTTTACAGTAGAGCAGTCTTAAGGACGGACTCTTCATTTTATGGATACACACATATGCATATATACGTATATACACATACATATGTATCCCACACCCAACATACGTCTGTTTTTTTTTGGTTTTTTTGTCCTTTCTTGTATTTTTTCTCCTAAAATGCGTTAATAAACGTTTGTCTTTGATTTAATAGTACATATTGGTCTCTGTTCCTTTGTTATTGATCTTTTTGTTAGATTCTATTCATCTGCCTTTGTTTCTTTGTTAGATTCTATTTATCGGTCTCTGTTTCTTTATTCGATTCTATTTATTGGCCTTTGATCCTTTGTTATCAATCTGTGTTTCTTTGTTAGATTCTATTCATCATTCTTTTTGTTCCTTTGTTAGATTCTAATTATCATTCTTTTTGTTCCTTTGTTAAATTCTATTTATCGGCCTTTGATCTTGTGTTATCAATCTGTGTTCCTTTGTTAGATTCTATTTATCGGCCTTTGTTCCTCTGTTAGATTCTATTTATCGTGCTTTGATCCTTTGTTAGATTCTATTTATCGGTCTTTGATCCTTTGGTAGATTCTTTTTATCGTGTTCTGTTCCTTTGTTAGATTCTATTTATCGTGCTTTGATCCTTTGTTAGATTCTATTTATCGTGCTTTGATCCTTTGTTAGATTCTATTTATCGTGCTTTGATTCTATGTTAGATTCTAATTATCATGCTTTGATCTTTTGTTAGATTCTATTCATTGGTCTTTTTGATCCTTTGTTAGATTCTATTTATCGTGCTTTGATCCTTTGTTAGATTCTATTTATCGTGCTTTGATCATTTGTAAGATTCTATTTATCATGCTTTGTTCATTTTGTTAGATTTTATTTATTGGTCTTTGATCCTTTGGTAGATTCTTTTTATCGTGTTCTGTTCCTTTGTTAGATTCTATTTATCGTGCTTTGATCCTTTGTTAGATTCTATTTATCGTGCTTTGATTCTATGTTAGATTCTAATTATCATGCTTTGATCTTTTGTTAGATTCTATTTATTGGTCTTTGTTCCTTTGTTAGATTCTATTTATCGTGCTTTGATCCTTTGTTAGATTCTATTTATCGTGCTTTGATCATTTGTAAGATTCTATTTATCATGCTTTGTTCATTTTGTTAGATTTTATTTATTGGTCTTTGATCCTTTGTTATCAATCTGTGTTTTTTTGTTAGATTCTATTCATAGGTCTTTGTTCCTTTGTTAGATTCTAATTATCGGTCTTTCTTCCTTTGTTAGATTCTATTTATCGGCCTTTGTTCCTCACTTAGAAATTATTTATTGGTCTTTTTTTATCCGTTGTTAGATTCTATTTTTTTAGTGCTTTGTTCCTTTTGTTAGATTCTATTTATTGTGCTTTGTTCCTGTTGTTAGATTCTATTTATTGGCCTTTGATCCGTTGTTATCATCTGTGTTCTTTTGTTAGAATCTATTCATCGGTCTTTGTTCCTTTGTCAGATTCTAATTATCGGTCTTTGTTCCTCTATTAGATTCTATTTATCGTGCTCTGTTCCTTTGTTAGATTCTATTTATTGGCCTTTAATTTTTTTGTTATCAATCTGTGTTTCTTTGTTAGATTCTATTTATCGGCCTTTGTTCCTTTTGTTAGATTCTATTTATTGGTCTTTTTTTATCCTTTGTTAGATTCTATTTATTGTGCTTTGTTCCTTTGTTATTTATTGGTCTTTTTGATCCTTTGTTAGATTCTATTTATCATGCTTTGTTCCTTTTGTTAGATTCTATTTATTGGTCTTTTTTTATCCTTTGTTAGATTCTATTTATTGTGCTTTGTTCCTTTGTTATTTATTGGTCTTTTTGATCCTTTGTTAGATTCTATTTATCATGCTTTGTTCCTTTTGTTAGATTCTATTTATTGGTCTTTTTGATCCTTTGTTAGATTCTAATTATCGTGCTTTGATCTTTTGTTAGATTCTATTTATTGGTCTTTTTGATCCTTTGTTAGATTCTAATTATCGTGCTTTGTTCCTTTGTTAGATTCTATTTATTTTGCTTTGTTCCTTTGTTAGATTCTATTTATTGGTATTTTTGATACTTTGTTAGATTCTTTTTATTTTGCTTTGTTCCTTTAGATTCTATTCATCGGTATTTTTGTTTTTTTGTTAGATTCTATTTGTCGATCTTTGATCATTTGTTAGATTCTATTCATTGGTCTTTGTTTCTTTGTTAGATTCTATTTTTCTGTCTCTGTTTCTTTGTTAGATTCTATTTATTGGTCTTTGATCCTTTGTTAGATTCTATTTTTCTGTATCTGTTTGTTAGATTCTATTTATCATGCTTTGTTCCTTTTGTTAGATTCTATTTATCGGCCTTTGTTCCTCTGTTAGATTCTATTTATCGTGCCTTGATACTTTGTTAGATTCTATTTATTTTGCTTTGTTCCTTTTGTTGGATTCAATTCATTGGTCTTTGTTTCTTTTTAGATTCTATCTCTGTCTGTGTTTTTTTTTAGATTCTATTTATTGGTCTTTGATCCTTTGTGGATTCTATTTATCTGTATCTGTTTCTTGTGTTAGATTCTATTTATGGTCTTTGTTCCTTTGTTAGATTCTATTTATTGGTCTTTTTGTTCCTTTGTTAGATTCTATTTATCATGCTTTGTTCCTTTTCAGATTCTATTCATTGGTCTTTGTTTCTTGTTAGATTCTATTTATCTGTCTGTGTTTTTTGTTAGATTCTATTTATTGGTCTTTGATCCTTTGTTGGATTCTATTTATCTGTATCTGTTTCTTTGTTAGATTCTATTTATTGGTCTTGTGTCCTTTTGTTAGATTCTATTTATTGGTCTTTTGTTCCTTTGTTAGATTCTATTTATCGGCCTTTGTTCCTCTGTTAGATTCTATTTATTGTGCTTTGTTCCTGTTGTTAGATTCTATTTATTGGCCTTTGTTCATCTCTTAGATCCTATTTATTGGTCTTTTTTTATCCTTTGTTAGATTCTATTTATTGTGCTTTGTTCCTTTTGTTAGATTCTATTTATTGGTCTTTTTGATCCTTTGTTAGATTCTATTCATCGTGCTTTGATCTTTTGTTAAATTCTATTTATTTTGCTTTGTTCCTTTTGTTAGATTCTATTTATTGGTCTTTTTGATACTTTGTTAGATTCTATTTATTTTGCTTTGTTCCTTTAGATTCTATTCATCTGTATTTTTGTTCTTTTGTTAGATTCTAGTTGTCGATCTTTGATCCTTTGTTAGATTCTATTCATTGGTCTTTGTTTCTTCGTTAGATTCTATTTATTGGTCTTTGTTCCTTTTGTTAGATTCTATTTATCATTCATTTGTTCCTTTGTTAGATTTTAATTATCGGTCTTTGTTCCTTTGTTAGATTCTATTTATCGGCCTTTGTTCCTCTGTTTTGATTCTATTCATCGGTCTTTGATCCTTTGTTAGATTCTATTTATCAGTCTTTGTTTCTTTTAGATTCTATTTATCGTGCTTTGATTCTTTGTTTGATTCTATTTAGCGTGCTTTGATCCTTTGTTTGATTCTATTTATCGTGCTTTGATCCTTTGTTACATTCTATTCATCGGTCCTTTGATCCTTTGTTAGATCTATTTATCAGTCTTTGTTTCTTTTTAGATTCTATTTATCGTGCTTTGATCCTTTGTTTGATTTCTATTTATCGTGCTTTGATCCTTTGCAAGATTCTATTCATCGTGCTTTGATCCTTTGTTAGATTCTATTTATTGGTCCTTTTGATCCTTTGTTAGATTCTATTTTATTGTGCTTTGACCCTTTGTTAGATTCTATTTATCGATCTTTGATCCTTTGTTAGATTCTATTATCGGTCTTTGTTTCTTTTTAGATTCTGTTATCGTGCTTTGATCCTTTGATAGGTTGTATTTATTGTGCTTTCGATCCTTGTTAGATTCTATTCATCGGTCTCTGTTCCTTTGTTAGATTCTATTTATTGGCCTTGATCCCGTGTTATCAATCTGTGTTCCTTTGTTAGATTCTATTTATCGGTCTTTTTGATCCTTTGTTAGATTCTATTTATCGTGCTTGATCTTTTGTTAGATTCTATTCATCATGCTTTGTTCCTTTTGTTAGATTCTATTTATTGGTCTTTTTGATCCATTGTTAGATTCTATTTATCGTGCTTTGTTCCTTTAGATTCTATTTATCGGTCTCTGTTCCTTTGTTAGATTCTATATATTGGCCTTTGATCCTGTGTTATCAACTTGTGTTCCTTGTTAGATTCTATTTATCGGCCTTTGTTCCTCTGTTAGATTCTATTTATCGTGCTTTGATCCTTGTTAGATTCTATTTACCGGTCTTTGATCCTTTGTTAGATTCTTTTTATCGTGCTCTGTCCTTGTTCGATTCTATTTTTTGGCCTAAGATCCTTTGTTGTCAATCTGTGTTCCTTTGTTAGATTCTATTTATCGGTCTTTGTTCCTTTGTTAGATTCTAATATCATTCTTTTTGTTCCTTTGTTAGATTCTAATTATCGGTCTTTCTTCCTTTGTTAGATTTCTATTTATCGGCCTTTGTTCCTCTCTTAGGTCCTATTTATTGGTCTTTTTTTTATCCTTTGTTAGATTCTATTTATTGTGCTTGTTTCCTGTTGTTAGATTCTATTTATTGGTCTTTTTGATCCTTGTTAGATTCTAATTATCGTGCTTTGATCTTTTGTAGATTCTATTTATTTTGCTTTGTTCCTTTTGTTAGATTCTATTTATTGGTATTTTTGATACTTTTCAGATTCTATTTATTTTTGCTTTGTTCCTTTAGATTATATTCATCGGTATTTTGTTCTTTTGTTAGATTCTATTTGTCGATCTTTGATCCTTTGTTAGATTCTATTCATTGGTCTTTGTTTTTTTGTTAGATTCTATTTATCTGTCTCTGTTTCTTTGTTAGATTCTATTTATTGGTCTTTGATCCTTTGTTAGATTCTATTTTTCTGTATCTGTTTTGTTAGATTCTATTTATTGATCTTTGTTCCTTTTGATATATTCTATTTATTGGTCTTTTTGTTCCTTTGTTAGATTCTAATTACTCGGTCTTTGTTCCTTGTTAGATTCTATTTTTCGGCCTTTGTTCCTCTGTTAGATTCTATTTATCGTGCTTTGATTGATCTTTTGTTAGATTCTATTTATTTTGCTTTGTTCCTTTTGTCAGATTCTATTTATTGGTCTTTTTGATCCTTTGTTAGATTTCTAATTATCGTGCTTTTGATCTTTTGTTAGATTCTATTTATTTTGCTTTGTTCCTTTTGTTTAGATTCTATTTATTGGTATTTTTGATCCTTTGTTAGATTCTTTTTATTTTGCTTGTTCCTTTAGATTCTATTCATCGGTATTTTTGTTTTTTTGTTAGATTCTATTTGTCGATCTTTGATCATTTGTTAGATTCTATCATTGGTCTTTGTTTCTTTGTTCGATTCTATTCATCTGTCTCTGTTTCTTTGTTAGATTCTATTTATTGGTCTTTGATCCTTTGTTAGATTCTATTTATCGGGCTTTGATCCTTTGTTAGATTCTATTTATTGGTCTTTGTTCCTTTGTTAGATTCTATTTAGGGGTCTTTTGTTCCTTTGTTAGATTCTAATTATCGGTCTTTGTTCCTTTGTTAGATTCTATTTATCGGCCTTTGTTCCTCTGTTAGATTCTATTTATCGTGCTTTGATCCTTTGTTAGATTCTATTCATCGGTCTTTGATCTTTTGTTAGATTCTATTTTCTCGGTCTCTGTTCCTTTGTTAGATTCTATTTATTGGTCTTTTTGATCCTTTGTTAGATTCTATTTATCGTGCTTTGTTCCTTTAGATTCTATTTATCGGTCTCTGTTCCTTGTTAGATTCTATATATTGGCCTTTGATCCTGTGTTATCAACCTGTGTTCCTTTGTTAGATTCTATTTATTGTGCTTTGATCCTTTGTTAGATTCTATTTACCAGTCTTTGATCCTTTGTTAGATTCTTTTTATCGTGCTCTGTTCCTTTGTAGATTCTATTTATTGCCTTTGATCCTTTGTTGTTCAATCTGTGTTTCTTTGTTAGATTCTATTCATCGGTCTTTGTTCCTTTGTTAGATTCTAATTATCATTCTTTTTGTTCCTTTGTTAGATTCTAATTATCGGTTCTTTCTTCCTTTGTTCGATTCTATTAATCGGCCTTTTTTCTTCTCTTAGATCCTATTTTATTGGTCTTTTTTATCCTTTGTTAGATTCTATTTATTGTGCTTGTTCCTTTGTTATTTATTGGTCTTTTTGATCCTTTGTTAGATTCTATTATCATGCTTTGTTCCTTTTGTTAGATTCTATTTATTGGTCTTTTTGATCCTTTGTTAGATTCTAATTATCGTGCTTTGATCTTTTGTTAGATTCTATTTATTTTGCTTTGTTCCTTTTGTTCGATTCTATTTATTGGTATTTTTGATACTTTGTTAGATTCTTTTTATTTTGCTTTGTTCCTTTAGATTCTATTCATCGGTATTTTCGTTCTTTGTTAGATTCTATTTGTCGATCTTTGATCCTTTGTTAGATTCTATTCATTGGTCTTTGTTTCTTTATTAGATTCTATTTATCTGTATCTTTTTCTTGTTAGATTCTATTTATTGGTCTTTGTTCCTTTTGTTACACTCTATTTATGGTCTTTTTGTTCCTTTTGTTACACTCTATTTATTGGTCTTTTTGTTCCTTTGTTAGATTCTAATTATCGGTCTTTGTTTCCTTTGATAGATTCTATTTATCGGCCTTTGTTCCTTTGTTAGATTCTATTTATCGTGCTTTGATCCTTGTTAGATTCTATTATTGTGCTTTGTTCCTTTTGTTGGATTCAATTTATTGGTCTTTTTGATCCTTGTTAGATTCTAAATTATCGCTTTGTTCCTTTTGTCAGATTCTATTCATTGGTCTTTGTTTCTTTGTTAGATTCTATTTATCTGTCTGTTTCTTTGTTCGATTCTATTTATTGGTCTCTGATCCTTTGTTAGATTCTATTTATCTGTATCTGTTCCTTTGTTAGATTCTATTTATTGGTCTTTGTTCCTTTTGTTAGATTCTATTTATTGGTCTTTTTGTTCCTTTGTTAGATTCTAATTATCGTTTTTTGTTCCTTTGTTAGATTCTATTTATCGGCCTTTGTTCCTCTGTTAGATTCTTTTTATCGTGCTTTGATCCTTTGTTAGATTCTATTCATCGGTCTTTGATCTTTTGTTAGATTCCATTTATCGGTCTCTGTTCCTTTGTTAGATTCTTTTTATTGGCCTTTGATCCCATGTTATCAATCTGTGTTCCTTTATTAGATTCTATTTATCGGTTTTTTCGATTCTTTGTTAAATTCTTTTTATCGTGCTCTGTTCCTTTGTTAGATTATATTTATTGGCCTTTGATCCTTTGTTGTCAATCTGTGTTTCTTTGTTAGATTCTATTAATCAGCCTTTGTTCCTCTCTTAGATCCTATTTATTGGTCTTTTTTTATCCTGTGTTAGATTCTATTTATTGTGCTTTGTTCCTTTTGTTAGATTCTATTTATTGGTCTTTTTGATACTTTGTTAGATTCTTTTATTTTGCTTTGTTCCTTTTGCTAGATTCAATTTATTGGTCTTTTTGATCCTTTGTTAGATTCTATTGATCATGCTTTGTTCCTTTTGTCAGATTCTATTTATGGTCTTTTTGATCCTTTAGTTAGATTCTAATTATCGTGCTTTGATCTTTGTTAGATTCTATCTATTTTGCTTTGTTCCTTTTGTTAGATTCTATTATTGGTATTTTTCATACTTTGTTAGATTCTTTTATTTTGCTTTGTTCCTTTAGATTCTATTCATCTGTATTTTTGTTTTTTGTTAGATTCTATTTGTCGATCTTTGATCCTTTGTTAGATTCTATTCATTGGTCTTTGTTTCTTTGTTAGATTCTATTTATCTGTCTCTGTTCCTTTGTTAGATTCTATTTATCGGCCTTTGTTCCTCTGTAAGATTCTATTTATCGTGCTTTGATCCTTTGTTAGATTCTATTCATCGGTCTTTGATCCTTTGTTAGATTCTATTTATCATTCATTTTGTTCCTTTGTTAGATTCTATTTATTGGCCTTTGATCCCATGTTATCAATCTGTGTTCCTTTGTTAGATTCTATTTATCGGTCTTTTTGATCCTTTGTTAGATTCTATTTATCGTGCTTTGATCCTTTGTTAGATTCTATTCATTATGCCTTGTTCCTTTTGTTAGTTTTTATTTATTGGTCTTTTTGATCCTTTGTTAGATTCTATTTATCGTGCTTTGTTCCTTTAGATTCTATTTATCGTCTTGTTCCTTTGTTAGATTCTATTTATCGGCCTTTGTTCCTCTCTTAGATCCTATTTATTGGTCTTTTTTTATCCTGTGTTAGATTCTATTTATTGTGCTTTGTTCCTTTTGTTAGATTCTATTTATTGGTCTTTTTGATACTTTGTTAGATTCTTTTTATTTTGCTTTGTTCCTTTTGCTAGATTCAATTTATTGGTCTTTTTGATCCTTTGTTAGATTCTATTGATCGTGCTTTGTTTTTTGTCAGATTCTATTTATTGGTCTTTTGATCCTTTAGTTAGATTCTAATTATCGTGCTTTGATCTTTTGTTAGATTCTATCTATTTTGCTTTGTTCCTTTTGTTAGATTCTATTTATTGGTATTTTTCATACTTTGTTAGATTCTTTTTATTTTGCTTTGTTCCTTTAGATTCTATTCATCTGTTTTTTGTTCTTTTGTTAGATTCTAGTTGTCGATCTTTGATCCTTTGTTAGATTCTATTCATTGGTCTTTGTTTCTTTGTTAGATTCTATTTATCTGTCTCTGTTCCTTTGTTAGATTCTAATTATCGGTCTTTGTTCCTTTGTTAGATTCTATTTATCGGCCTTTGTTCCTCTGTAAGATTCTATTTATCGTGCTTTGATCCTTTGTTAGATTCTATTCATCGGTCTTTGATCCTTTGTTAGATTCCATTTATCGGTCTCTGTTCCTTTGTTAGATTCTATTTATTGGCCTTTGATCCCATGTTATCAATCTGTGTTCCTTTGTTAGATTCTATTTATTGGTCTTTTTGATCCTTTGTTAGATTCTATTTATCGTGCTTTGATCCTTTGTTAGATTCTATTCATTATGCCTTGTTCCTTTTGTTAGTTTTTATTTATTGGTCTTTTTGATCCATTGTTAGATTCTATTTATCGTGCTTTGTTCCTTTAGATTCTATTTATCGGTCTCTGTTCCTTTGTTAGATTCTATTTATCGGCCTTTGTTCCTCTGATAGATTCTATTTACTGGTCTTTGATTATTTGTTAGATTTTTTTCTATCGTGCTCTGTTCCTTTGTTAGATTCTATTTATTGGCCTTTGATCCTTTGTTGTCATTCTGTGTTTCTTTGTTAGATTCTATTCATCGGTCTTTGTTCCTTTGTTAGATTTTAATTATCATTCTTTTTGTTCCTTTGTTAGATTCTAATTATCGGTCTTTCTTCCTTTGTTAGATTCGATTCATCATGCTTTGTTCCTTTTGTTAGATTCTATTTATTGGTCTTTTGATCCTTTGTTATATTCTGTTTATCGTGCTTTGATCTTTTGTTAGATTCTATTTTTTTTTTGTTCCTTTTGTTAGATTCTATTTATTGGTTTTTGAACTTTGTTAGATTTTATTTATCATGCTTTGTTTTTTTGTTAGATTCTATTTATTGGTCTTTTTGTTCTTTTGTTAGATTCTATTGTCGATCTTTGATCCTTTGTTAGATTCTATTTATCTGTTTCTGTTTCTTTGTTAGATTCTATTTATTGGTCTTTGATCCTTTGTTAGATTCTATTTATCTGTATCTGTTTCTTTGTTCGATTCTATTTATCGGCCCTTGTTCCTCTGTTAGGTTCTATTTATCGTGCTTTGATCCTTTGTTAGATTCTATTTATCGGTCTTTGATCCTTTGTTAGATTCTATTTATCGGTCTTGTTCCTTTGTTAGATTCTATTTATTGGCCTTTGATCCTGTTATCAATCTGTGTTCTTTTGTTAGAATCTATTCATCGGTTTTGTTCCTTTGTTAGATTGTAGTTATCGTGTTTGTATCCTTTGTTCGATTCTATTTATCGATTTTTTATCCTTTGTTAGATTCTTTTTATCGGTCATTGTTTCTTTTTAGATTCTATTTATCATGCTTTGATCCTTTGTTAGATTCTATTCATCGGTCTTTGTTCCTTTGTTAGATTTTAATTATCATTCTTTTTGTTCCTTTGTTAGATTCTAATTATCGGTTTTTCTTCCTTTGTTAGATTCGATTTATCATGCTTTGTTCCTTTTGTTAGATTCTATTTATTGGTCTTTTTGATCCTTTGTTATATTCTGTTTATCGTGCTTTGATCTTTTGTTAGATTCTATTTTTTTTTTTTCCTTTTGTTAGATTCTATTAATTGGTCTTTTTGATACTTTGTTTGATTCTATTTATCGTGCTTTGATCTTTTGTTAGATTCTATTTATTGGTCTTTTTGTTCTTTTGTTAGATTCTATTTGTCGATCTTTGATCCTTTGTTAGATTCTATTTATCTGTTTCTGTTTCTTTGTTAGATTCTATTTATTGGTCTTTGATCCTTTGTTAGATTCTATTTATCTGTATCTGTTTCTTTGTTCGATTCTATTTATCGGCCCTTGTTCCTCTGTTAGGTTCTATTTATCGTGCTTTGATCCTTTGTTAGATTCTATTTATCGGTCTTTGATCCTTTGTTAGATTCTATTTATCCGTCTCTGTTACTTTGTTAGATTCTATTTATTGGCCTTTGATCCTGTTATCAATCTGTGTGTTCTTTTGTTAGAATCTATTCATCGGTCTTTGTTCCTCTGATAGATTGTAGTTATCGTGTTTTGATCCTTTTTTCGATTCTATTTATCGATTTTTATCCTTTGTTAGATTTTTTATCGGTCATTGTTTCTTTTTAGATTCTATTTATCATGCTTTGATCCTTTGTTAGATTCTATTATCGGGCTTTGATCCTTTGTTAGATTCTAATTATCGTGCTTTGATCCTTTGTTAGATTCTATTTATTGGTTTTTTGATCCTTTGTTAGATTCTATTTATCGTGCTTTGTTCTTTTGTTAGGTTCTATTTATCGGTCTTTGTTTCTTTTTAGATTTTATTTATCGTGCTTTGATCTTTTGTTAGATTCTATTTATCGTGCTTTGATCCTTTGTTAGATTCTATTTATTGTGCTTTGATCCTTTGTTAGATTCTATTTATTGGTCTTTTTGATCCTTTGCTAGATTCTATTTATCATGCTTTGTTCCTTTTGTTAGATTTTATTTATTTATCTTTTTGATCCATTGTTAGATTCTATTTATCGTGCTTTGATCCTATGTTAGATTTTATTTATCATGCTTTGATCCTTTGTTAGATTCTATTAATCATGCTTTGTTCCTTTTGTTAGATTTTATTTATTGGTCTTTTTGATCCATTGTTAGATTCTATTTATCGTGCTTTGTTCCTTTAGATTCTATTTATCGGTCTCTGTTCCTTGTTAGATTCTATATATTGGCCTTTGATCCTGTGTTATCAACCTGTGTTCCTTTGTTAGATTCTATTTATCGGCCTTTGTTCCTCTGTTAGATTCTATTTATCGTGCTTTGATCCTTTGTTAGATTCTTTTTATCGTGCTCTGTTCCTTTGTTAGATTCTATTTATTGGCCTATGATCCTTTGTTAGAATCTATTTATTGTGCTTTGATCCTTTGTTAGATTCTATTTATCGGTCTTTGTTTCTTTTTAGATTTTATTTATCGTGCTTTGATCCTTTGTTAGGTTCTATTTATCGTGCTTTGATCCTTTGTTAGATTCTATTTATCGTGCTTTGATCCTTTGTTAGATTCTATTTATTGGTCTTTTTGATCCTTTGTTAGATTCTATTTATCGTGCTTTGATCTTTTGTTAGGTTCTATTTATCGTGCTTTGATCCTATGTTAGATTCTATTTATCGTGCTTTGATCCTTTGTTAGATTCTATTTATTGGCCTTTGATCCTTTGTTAGATTCTATTTATCATGCTTTGATCCTTTGTTAGATCCTATCTATTGTGCTTTGATCCTTTGTTAGATTCTATTTATTGGTCTTTTTGATCCTTTGTTAGATTCTATTTATTGGTCTTTTTGATCCTTTGTTAGATCTATTTATCATGCTTTGATCCTTTGTTAGATCCTATCTATTGTGCCTTGATCCTTTGTTAGATTCTATTTATTGGTCTTTTTGATCCTTTGCTAGATTCTATTTATCATGCTTTGATCCTTTGTTAGATTCTATTTATCATGCTTTGATCCTTTGTTAGATTTTATTTATTGGTCTTTTTGATCCATTGTTAGATTCTATTTATCGTGCTTTGATCCTATGTTAGATTCTATTTATTGTGCTTTGATCCTTTGTTAGATTCTATTTATTGGTCTTTTTGATCCTTTGCTAGATTCTATTATCATGCTTTGATCCTTTGTTAGATTCTATTTATCATGCTTTGTTCCTTTTGTTAGATTTTATTTATTGGTCTTTTTGATCCATTGTTTGATTCATTTTATCGTGCTTTGTTCCTTTAGATTCTATTTATCGGTCTCTGTTCCTTGTTAGATTCTATATATTGGCCTTTGATCCTGTGTTATCAACCTGTGTTCCTTTGTTAGATTTTATTTATCGGCCTTTGTTCCTCTGTTAGATTCTATTTATCGGCCTTTGTTCCTCTGTTAGATTCTATTTATCGTGCTTTGATCCTTTGTTAGATTCTTTTTATCGTGCTCTGTTCCTTTGTTAGATTCTATTTATTGGCCTTTGATCCTTTGTTATCAATCTGTGTTTTTTTGTTAGATTCTAATTATCATTCTTTTTGTTCCTTTGTTAGATTCTAATTATCGGTCTTTCTTCCTTTGTTAGATTGTATTTATTGGCCTTTGTTCATCTCTTAGATCCTATTTATTGGTCTTTTTTTATCCTTTGTTAGATTCTATTTATTTTGCTTTGTTCCTTTTGTTAGATTCTATTTATTTTGCTTTGTTCCTTTAGATTTTATTCATCGGTATTTTTGTTCTTTTGTTAGATTCTATTTGTCGATTATTGATCCTTTGTTAGATTCTATTTATTGGTCTTTGATCCTTTGTTAGATTCTATTTATTGGTCTTTTTGTTTCTTTTGCTAGATTCTATTTATCGTGCTTTGATCCTTTGTTAGATTCTATTTATCTGTATCTGTTTCTTTGTTAGATTCTATTTATTTGTCTTTGTTCCTTTTGTTAGATTCTATTTATTGGTCTTTTTGATCCTTTGCTAGATTCTATTTATCGTGCTTTGATCCTTTGTTAGATTCTATTTATCGTGCTTTGATCCTTTGTTAGATTCTATTCATCGGTTATTGATCCTTTGTTAGATTCTATTTATCGGTCTCTTTTCCTTGTTAGATTCTATTTATTGGCCTTTGATCCTTTTTTATCAATCTTTGTTTCTTTGATAGATTCTATTCATCAACATTTTTGTTCCTTTGTTAGATTCCATTTATCGGCCTTTGTTCCTCTCTTAGATCCTATTATTGGTCTTTTTTTATCCTTTGTTAGATTTGATTTATTGTGCTTTGTTCCTTTTGTTAGATTCTATTTATTGGTCTTTTTGATCCTTTGTTAGATTCTATTTATCGGTATCTGTTTCTTGTTAGAATCTATTCATCGGTCTTTGTTCTTTTGTTAGATTCTATTCATCATTCTTTTGTTCCTTTGTTAGATTCTAATTATCGGCCTTTGTTCCTCAGTTAGATTCTATTAATCGTGCTTTGATCCTTTGTTAGATTCAATTTTTGGCCTTTGAACCTTTGTTCAATCTGTGTTCCTTTGTTAGATATCGATTCATCGGTCGTTGTTCCTTTGTTAGATTCGATTTATCGTGCTTTGTTCCTTTAGATTCTATTCATCGGTCTTTGTTCCTTTGTTAGATTCTATTTATCCACTGAGAACCTCAACAATCCACAGAAATTCTGGAAAGTGATCAAGTCCCTGTCTTTGAACAAAAACACAGAGACTCTTCCTACATTTGTAGCAGTTTATGATAGAACTGAAGTCTTGAACTGCTTTAACCAGCATTTTTTATCATCTGGTTCTCTATTTGATTCAAAAGGAATAACGACTGGGAATTCTTGCACAGAATCTTCCATGTTTTCTGGTGATCCTTTTAATTTTAATCCTTTTACTTGTCACGAAGTGCACAAAGCTCTAAAAGCATTAGACCACAGAAAGCCTCCTGGACCTGACTTGATTGAGCCTTACTTTTTAAAGCTGGCAGCTGATTTTATAGCAGAGCCACTTTCAATTCTTTTTAATCTTTCAATTAGGAACAAAGATATTCCCTCTGTTTGGAAATCAGCTTTTGTGCTCCCTTTATTAAAAGGAGGTGACTCAGCAGTTCTTACCAATTATCGGCCAATTTCAAATTTATGTGTTTTCATCAAAAATCCTGGAGTTGCTTGTCTGTGATCAGTTGAAAGAGTTTCTTTATTCTAATGAAATCCTCTCTAAATTGCAATCAGGCTTCAGAAAAAAGCACATCACTATCACTGCTACTATGAAGGTGATAAATGACATTATTGTAGCACTTGATAAAAAACAGTTCTGTGCTTCACTCTTTATTGATCTCTCTAAAGCGTTTGACACTGTAGACCATGCTATTTTAAAACGCAGGCTACATCTCATTGGACTGTCAGAGCACACTGTCGCTTGGTTTTCAAATTATTTAGAAAACAGTGTATTAAATATGAGGGCCTTTGTTCTGAATATGTTACTGTTCACAAGGGGGTGCCGCAGGGATCTGTTTTGGGGCCCCTCTTATTATCTCGTACATTAATAATGTCGAACAAAATGTTTCTGATGCTAATATGCATTTTTATGCCGATGATACAATTATTTATTGCTTCGGATCATCTCTTGAACAGGCTGTTAATTCCCTGCAGAAAGCCTTTGTTTCTGTCCAGCATTCGCTGATTAATCTAAAACTGGTTCTCAATGCTGAGAAGTAGGGATGTAACGATTAATTGTAAGGCAGTTAAAAATCGATTCATAGGTATCACGGTTGATATCGTTTTCTGAAAATTGAATCGCAGTACTTTTTTTAACCAGCAGAGGGCGGTGTAGGCGGCAGGCGGAGTCTGCTAATACTTTCTTTCTGGCTGCCTTCTACTCTTAAATATGTTAATAAATGATTCATTACCCCTTTAGCACCGAAAGAATATCTGTAATATTACTTGAATATTTGTAAAAGTCACGTTTTTCTATTAGCTCTGTCTGCTAGCATAGCTTCTCTTCTTCACTGCAAGATATCTGCATGCCAACCGACCACTGGGTTACCAGCGCCCTCTGCTGGTCCAAACAAATATGACGTAAATCAGTACAATCGTTTTTTTTTTTTTTAAAGTCCAATTGTTAAGGCACAAAATACATTTTCAGTTGCACTTTTAAAAGAAAAAGAACTATTATGCAGTTTTGCATTGTTTACTATAGAACCAGAATTTAAATTAATAGGCTTCATTTTAATTTGTATTATTCCTTTATTTATTTCATTCAAGATTTATTTTTAGTTAAATTGCATTGTTTTGAACAGTTTATCAAGGAATTCTTTTGACAATGAAAAATAAAAGGAAAATAGTACAGTATTTTCTAGTTTTTTTCCCAAAAAAAAAATTTGTCTACAGTCTCATTTTGTAAAATAAATCGTGAGAGAATCGTATCGTGAACCCAGTATCGTGAATCGAATCGTATCGGGAGTTGAGTGAATCGTTACATCCCTACTGAGAAGACCAAGCTAATGTTGTTCTCTAACCATAAGAAGGTGCCTCTAACTCCCCTGGTCGTGTCCACTCTTGAAGGAAATGTCATAGAAGTGGTACATGAATATAAATACCTTGGTGTCGTAATTGATGATTCCCTCACTTTTAAACTTTTCATTGACAAACTTGTGAGGAAATTAAAACTTAAATTGGGTTTCTTCTTCCACAACAAGACATGTTTTTCTTTTGGTGTAAAGAAGCTCCTTGTCTCTGCCACATTCTTATCTGTGTTAGATTATGGTGACCTTTTTTATATGAATGCTTCTTGTACATGTCTTCTGATGGTGGACTCTGTTTATCATTCTGCTCTGAGGTTCATCACAAACTGTAGAGCCATGACACATCACTGTGAGCTGTACTCTAGGGTGGGATGGCCTTCCTTGTACACTAGGAGGCAGTGTCATGGGTTTACTTTTATTTATAAGGCTCTTAATGGATTACTGCCCTCTTACATCTGTACATTACTTACAAAGAGAAGCACGAACACTTATGCACTGAGATCCAATGATCAGCTGTTGCTCACGGTTCCTTTTGCCCGCACAGAGCTGGAAAAAAGCCTTTGTACATGAGCTCCTTGTGTTTGGAACATGCTGCATAGAGACTGGAAGTTGACGGAGTTTTTATCCTTTGTTAGATTCTATTTATCGGTCTCTGTTTCTTTGTTAGACTCTATTTATTGGTTTTGTTTCTTTGTTAGATTCTATTTATTGGTCTTTTTGATCCTTTGTTAGATTTTATTCATCGTTTTTTTTGTTTCTTTGTTAGATTCTACTAGGGTTGCATTTTTTGATTTTTTAGTTTTGTGTATATTCTAAAACCTTTTTTTGTGTGTTCAGGTCATATATAGCAGGGGTTTTCAATCTTGCAGTTATCCCATTTGGGGTCACCAGACACTGGGAGGGGGTCCCCAGATGTCTTTATAAATTTAAGAATATTTTCTGAACAATTTGAGTCATTTTTCTGCAACTCCACCAAACTCACCATATTTTTATTACTTTTTCTTGCCATATTATTGGTGATTTTAAAGTATTTTTGCTACAATACTTCGATTTCTGACACTTCATCACATTTTAATGACTTTCCTACACATTTTTCCACTTTCCAGACATGTTCACTTATAAACCATTTCTACACCTAATGTCACATGTTGACACGTTTAACCTCTTTTCACCAGATTTCATGCTAATTTTTTTTACCACATTCATGATTTTAATGCCCATATTTTACCAGTTTAAACTTATTTGATTACCCTAATTTGCAACTTTTAACCAATTTCTGTGGTTTTTAAAATCCCATTTCACCACTTTTTCCACTATTTGTCACTTTGAACCCATTTTTTTGTGATTACAAGGATTCCCATCTTTAAAGCTGATATCTGGAGTTTCTGAGAAATCCATCATTCTTTTGAAATTCATAAAAATCCCTAACTAGTCTTTCACTATGGTCTACTGCTGGTAGTCATTTATATACAAGAATGTATACAAGTCCCTCCTTCATCCATAGACCCCTATACAAATGGAAACAATCGCTGAGTGCATCCAGCCAATAGGCTTCCACTTCCTGTTTTTTTTAAGACTGTCAGTGAATGATGAACGGAAACAGGTAAACCCATAGACATATATCAATGAGACCGTATTATGTTCCGCAATGCACGTGCAGAAAAGTAGAGGCGTGGCTTCTAGTAGACTAGCAGAGGGAGGAAATCATCTGACTATAATAGTAAACTTCCTGATAACAGTATTTATTATTTACACCTAATGTCACATATTTTGACCCATTGTCACTTTTAACACTATTATTTTTTGCCAGTTTAAACTAATTATTTTAATATTGACCTTTTCTACCACTTTTAACCATTTTTGTGGTAATTTCTGCTCCAGAAAACTGTTTAGGTTCCAGGATTCACTCACACATGCTGTCCCACAGAGACAACAGTGGGTCACATGATGAAATATGAGGCTGTGAATGGATGAGTTCATATTGTGTGAGAGCAGGTTTTAATTCTGACTCAGATCATTTTAATAAAGACTCAGACTGTAGTGGACGTTCACTTTAATCACAGTTCATACGTTCTTCACAGCGTCTTCCTGCCATCTCCTACGTTCCTCTGTAACACACACACACACTGCCATTGAGTACTGAATAAGTTACAGTAGACCCAAGTCACTCCACTGGTGTCTTACACCAGCTGGTGATCATGTTAGCTGGTCATCACTTAACACAGACACCAGTTAGATCAGAGCAGCAGGAGCTGCTGATAGAGTTTAAGAGAATTAGACAATCCTGTATATTGGTTCTTCTAGCTCTATGGTTTCTAGCTCTATGGTTCCTAGCTCTATGGTTCCTAGCTCTATGGTTCCTAGCTCTATGGTTTCTAGTAGTTCAGGTGTAAATTCTCAGTAAATTTGACATTAATGAAGGTTGATGAGAGTCAGAAAGCTGTAGCATTACATCAGACGTCTAGTCTTCATGGTCAGTGTGGACCTCCTAATGTGGACCTACCACAGCGGTAGAGCATGTTCAGTCGCTGAGCGTCCAGTGAGCTCAGATGTTCCCTCTGACCCATCTGATCTCCACCGTGCAGAGCCTCTACCGTGGGACGACTTCCAGAGGCGAAGAAGAACCTGAAACAACAATCAGATGATTCCACACCTTCACAAAGGTTCAGAAGGAGGACAAGTGTGGCATGACCCACTTTCCGTAGTGCATGATGGATTCCAAGTCGTACGCAAGGTTCTGAGTGTCTCCAGCTTTCTTCTCAAAGTTTCTCTCTTTGCCTTTAAGGTGAGTGAACATGTTTAGAAAGATTAACCTGGAGAAGAACAGATGCTTGTAGATCCCAGAGACCTTCTCACCTGGCTGGATGTTGTCCCAGTGGACGTCAATGAACTGGTCCCGGTCCATTCTGGTGTGTTCGTGGTGGAAACCCAAAGCGTGGATGAGTTCATGGCAGATGTTTCCCACTGAGCAGGTTGGACTGAAAAACACAGGCTGAGATCCTCCACGACACCCCACGAAGGAGGCACATCTGAGGAGGATCAGGATCAGTCTGAGGATCCACATGATCTACTGACCACAGACTTACTAGATAAAATCAGCCTCAAGCATCTACTCCTCTGTGAATCCACCAGATTATTCACTCTACATGGACCTAATGGTCAGATTAGATCTACAGCATTACCAAGAAGTGACCATTGCTTCCTCACTACGTTCTGTTGTTTCTTGTGGTGTGGATGCGATGACAACAAGGTGGTGTAGGAAAAAGTCTTCGATCGAATGACTTGTAAATAATATGCAGTTTATTAAATATAATCAATGTCCTGAACAAGTAATAATGAGACCTGATGAGAGCATGCTGGTCAGATCATTACAAAACTCTGAGGCTGGTAAAGAAAATCCCTCATATATATATATATATATATATATATATGTCTTCCAATCTTTAATATTAGCTCATAACCATATAAGAACAGCCCAGTTCTGGGTTGTGGATGTACAGACAAACAGTTTATCATCATGGGGAAAAATATAACAGGAAATGTGAGCCTGGGGCTTCATCAGCTCAGTATCAGATTTAAGAAAAACAAGTCTAACATCTGGAATCATTAGGTTCCCATATCTCTGAATAACGACTAACACCTGTGTCAACGTTCTTATCGCCCCAAAAGAGCTACACCTCCATAATGTCAAAATAGGGTGTCTCTCAATTTATCACTTAGAGGGGCTCTGCAGACAAAGTCTGAACACCCCCAGATTCCTGTGAGATTATTCATGAGTTTCACATATGAAAAGGACTATAAACCTTTAATATCACATGTTAGATGCTTTAATACACTTCAGTGCTAACATGCTAACATGTGGAACTGGTCGCTACAAGCTAAGCTAACATGTGGAACTGGTCGCTACGTGCTAAGCTAACATGTAGAACTGGTCGCTACGTGCTAAGCTAATATGTGGAACTGGTCGCTACAAGCTAAGCTAACATGTGGAACTGGTCGCTACGTGCTAAGCTAACATGTGGAACTGGTTAGCTACGTGCTGATCTCCTACAACACCTACTGATCTAATCAGCCATGAGGATCTATCAGATTATTAATTCTCCATGGGCCTAATGATCAGATTAGATCTACTGGATCTCACATGATCAATAGGAAGTGACCCACTGGTTCCTCACCCTTCTCCGCTCGTGAAGGTGACGTAGTTGAGCTCGTTGGTGCGTTTCTTGAAGCGGATACAAGACATGCTAGAGATCATGTTCATGGCGGCGAGGACGTCAGCTTCTCGATTGGCTTTAATAATAAATAAAACAGTCAGCGTTTTGTTTTTCTCCCTAATCTGCGTTTGTTTTTCTGTGAGGAAACGAACCGAGATCTTTGTTGATCACGTAGAACATGACAGCGTCCGCCCACAGAGTTTGGACCGCGTTCCTGTCCGTCTGTGGACAAAAACAGTAAAAAAAAAAAAAAAGCCTTTAGATTAGAAAAAAGGATATCAAAAACACACCAATTAAGAAATCTAGAACAGGGGTTCTCAACCTTGGTCAGGACCTCAGTTGGGGTCGCGAGATGCCTTCAAGAAATTAAGAATAATTTCTGAACAATTTCTGCCCATTTTTACCCTTACAACTACACCAAACATCGTATTTTAACCAATTTTTATCACTCCTTACCATATTTTCTTCTTCCTTTTAATGTATTTTTTCTACATTTCTGACACTTTTACATCACATTTTAATGACTTTTCAGACATGTTCAACACTTATAAACCATTTCTACCACTTTTACACCTAATGTCACATATGTTGACCGATTATTGTCACTTTTAACCTCTTTTCACCAGATTGCATTGATTTTTGCCAATTTCACTATTTTAATAACCATATTTTGCTACCTTAATTTCTCCTACATTTTGAATTCATTACCCACAATTTGTAACTTAACCAATTTCTGTGGTTTTTAAAATCCATTTTACCACATTTTCCACCATTTTTGGTCACTTTGAACCATTTTATTAGTGATTAAAACAGGATTTCCATCTTTAAGATGACTAATAATAATAATAAACGTTCCTGGATAACAGTGGATATTATTCAGATGAATAAATAAATGTGGTTATCACAGATTCATAGAACAATAGACCATCATTTTACTGACTTTATGGATGGACCCCAAAAATCTCTCCCCTTTATTCCCCCTTATAGATGGTCCTGTCTCCACATGACTGTTCTTCAATGTTCATGTCTGTGTTCAACCACCTTCAGCTACAGTGGGGGTCCCTGCTCTATGGACCTTTATTTTGAAGGGCCCCCGCTCTCTGGAACCTCTCTGGTCGCTAAAGGGCTGAACAGGTTGAAAACCACTAGTTTAGAAAAAACAAGGAGGTCTCACCGGCACCAGAATGTCTCCTTCCTGAGTCACAAAGTCCTGCTGAACATCTGCAGCAGAAACAAACGTCACTGATCAGTGGCAGATACCACAGCACCGTGTGTATTCACCTTCAGACATTTCTGCATTGGTCTCGTGGGTTTCATTGTAGTGACGTTGGTCCTGCACAGATCAGAGAAGCATGGTTCACATCAACACGTCTGAGCCTCAGCCAATCACAGAGAGCAGCTTGAGCCAATCACAGAAGAGGAGAGACCTGAAGCAGCGACGACACATTCACAGCAGCTGAAACACACAGGAAGTTAGCATGAGCAGCTGAAACACACAGGAAGTTAGCATGAGCAGCTGACACACACAGGAAGTTAGCATGAGCAGCTGACACACACAGGAAGTTAGCATGAGCAGCTGACACAAGAAGTTAGCATGAGCAGCTGACACACAAGAAGTTAGCATGAGCAGCTGACACACAGGAAGTTAGCATGAGCAGCTGACACACACAGGAGTTAGCATGAGCAGCTGACACACACAGGAAGTTAGCATGAGGCAGCTGACACACACCAGGAAGTTAGCATGAGCAGCTGAACACAGGAACTCTGAGTCCTACCTGTAGGCGGCTCCACTGAGGTCAGGGAGGAGTTGGAGGCGTTACCTGCACAGAGCACATGATCAGTTTGATCTGCTGTCAGAAAAGCTAGCAAACGTGTGACCTCTGACCTGACAGAGGAGCAGTGACCAGGATCAGACTGGAGGGGGCGCCAGCAGCTAAACAAGAGTAGGAGATGTTAATTAATGTAACTTTTCATAAACCACTCCCACCCAATCAATGGAGAAGATACCATGCCCTGCCCCTTTAAACCCTATTCAGCCCGCACAGCTACGTACTAAGCTAACATGTTAGTCTGGTCGCTACATGCTAAGCTAACATGTGGAACTCATCACTACGTACTAAGATAGCATGTGGAACTGGTTGCTACTTGGTAACACATGCATTGGTTACTATGTGCTAAGCTAACATTTGTGACTAGTCACTATATGCTAAGCTAATATGTGAGACTGGTCGATACATGCTAAGCTAACCAAACATGGTTTTTTTCACCTGGAAAGACACTGTTTAGTCGGAATATGAAACGGCCGCTGCACAGACAGATCATCATGTTCATATTTGTACATTTATGAACAGATCTATTATGAATACATCTTTACCTTTTCTCTACAACAAAGGAGAGGAACAGATGTAATGTGCAGCTCTAACCAGGGTTGGGGTCAATTATGATTAATTATATTTGAACAAATCTGTAGCTGTTAAAATCATAACTAAAATGTAACTGAGTTCAGATAATTCATAAAATGGAATAAATTTGGATTTAGAGTAATAAGGCCCTAAAAATCTAGTTTAGATATGATTAAACCACTTAAACTGGGCATAAAATCCAGTAAGGTATGAAAAATGAGAACACAAATTTCAGAAGTGAAGGGGAAAAAAAAAAAAATTGGTTTAGGATCAGGCTATCCTAAGACCCGTAAAACATTTTAATGGGTTATTTATTTCAGGCTCAGTAATTGTGAGAGAACATAAATAGGACCTATTGTAATAATAATTATAACTTTAATTGTAATTGAAAAACATGCCAGTCACTTAACCATAATCTCTCTGTAAAAGAAGGAATCTCAGACTGAGCTGAGACTTTCACATGGCTGCTGCTTGGTCCAAGGGTGTGCTACGTCAGATTTGTTGGACGCCCCACCTCCTGAGTTGACGGACTCTGATGACATCATCAGTCCTACCTCTACAGTGATGACGCCCCACCTTCAAACACAACCTCATTGGTCCATCCATGAAAAAGCTACTTACCCTTTCACCTGGAGTTCCCACTGATACGTCTCCGCTGCGCCAAGGCACCGATCCGGTTTTTGCCCCACTGTCCGGTAATCCCCACCGGTTGCGTTTTGAGGTGCGCCACGTGCACTCCGGTTGAACGACTGAGACGTCACGAGACAGAGCAGTTCTCACTATATTATATAATTGCGTGAGAACGCAGTTAAAGGTACGTGTTCTTAACGCAACAATAAACAGATAAACAGGTCAGTGTTCCTAACGAAGGAGAACAAGAAGGTTGGACTCTGGTTTTGTCATAGACACATTTTTATCAACAGAGTTAAAACTGTAAAACCAGTAAAACATGAACTAAATCAAAGTTGCTGCAGTTTACAGTGAGTTACAGTATGAGAGGAAACAATAGAGTGAATGTGATTTTGTGTTTTACACACTATAACATTTTGGTGATGTAGTTACTTGAAATATAATCTGAAGTGTTTTATTCTGAAAAGTAACCTGATATTTATTGCAGACTACGTGTTTAATTTCCTGTTTAGCTTCATTTTCTCTGTGCTGATTGATGCAATCGTGCTCCACCAGAAATAGAAGTCGTGTGTGTATCTGGTGGAGGCACCGGACTACCACATCTATGAAGGAGCAGACACACACCACAGCAGACCTGGTGGAAATGAACACATAGACTAAAGTGTTAACCTATCAGCTATGGTGGCGTAACGCGGTGGAGCCCCATCCACTGGAAACTGGGGGTCACTTTTCTATAGCACTACATACTTCCTACAGACACTGCACTAGTTAAGTTTTAATTGAACCCAACCCTGGCTCTAACCATGACAGATCTATGACCTGCTTTTACCCATGTACCACATGTTGAGGATGTAAACTTCATGTTTGTTTCTGTGGAGGATGATGATGATGATGATGATGTAGGCTCAGTTTGTACCTGCTGAGATGAAGAAGATGAAGGAGAAGATGATGGACTCCATGTTCACTCTGTGACACACACACAGGCTGAGCTCCAGCTGTCAGCAGCTGTTTTCACTCCTCTGATGACGGCCTCTGATTGGATCAGCTGTGAAATGTGACGTAACGATGACGTTTCAACTCATACATGAACCAGAGTCACTCTGCATTTCAAAGTTTGCTGAGATAAGTAACATTAAGACAATTAATGCACTTATTTTACCGATGTCCAGTAATTGAACTGTTCTGGAAGGATATGGAAACATTTCTTTATAATAATTTCAAAGACAAAAAACAAAAAAACAACAAACAATTAAACTTGGTAAATTTCACATCCATAAATATTAATTCCAGAAAACTAAGCCACACTTTAAACCATTCAGCATTAAATGTAAATATTGTATAGAATCTATCAAATTAATTAATAGTATGTCTATCCACACATTAAATTTGATAAATGATTTATTTAAAGATTAGAATGCTTTGTAACATCTTTAACCTGTACCTGTAATCTACATTATTTTTTATTTCCTTACAAAGCATCTTTATTTGTATTTTTTCCTCTCTATATTGCTGTTGCTTATGATGTCATGTTCTATCTGCTATTATTTACTGAGAAGCATGAATGTACTGTACATAACATTCAATTAAAAAAAATAAAAATGAACCAGTCACTCAGGAATTAAATCAGAATCCTTTCCTCATATTAAGATCAAACATGCTTCACAATATACATGAATAAAACAAATGACTTTGTCACAATCAGGATTAAATCCTACAATGATTTTCTTCTTACTTTTTTTTCCCAGTTGCCGTGAACGCCTCTCCCTTCTGTATTTCATATTTTATAAACAGAAATTTAAAAATTCTAAAATAAAATAAAAAAAAACCCTAAAATCTAAATGTGTAACTTTCAAGTGTTTTAACATCAATTCAAAAGTAAACACAGATTTACCTTTAAAAAAAAAAAAAAAAAAGTTAAGGAACAGTTATGAATACAACAATAACAACAACAATAAAAAACTATAACAATAATGACGTGTTGTTTAATATATATTATGCGTTGTTATTTTCTGTTTGTTTTTTAAACGATTACTTTGTTTATTTAATTAAAGTCTGATCTAAAATGTTTCCCAACACTCAATATTTCATCCGCTCTCTGAGTGTCCCTGAACGCGTCACTGACTGCAGTCATGTGACCGTGGGTCATGTGCTGCCTCAACTTCCTGTTCGGTGACATGTTTCAGGCTCAGTTGTGTTTAGTTTCCTCTTTTGTTGTTTCGCTCTGGTCATGATTTAGTCTGACCTCCATCATGTCCGAAACACTCACGCTGCTCCGCTTCTCCTGGTCTCTGATGCTCCTGTGGACCGGAACCAGCACCGGAACCGGGACCGGAGAAAAGGACGCGGACCCACAGCTGTGGTACCGAGACCTGTGCAGGTAACACAACAACAACTACACACAAATATTACACAGCTATAAACACATACACAATACACAGCTATAAAAAACACACACACAATACACACACAATACACAGCTATAAACACACACACAATACACAGCTATAAACACACCTGTGCAGGTAACACAACAACTACACACAAATATTACACAGCTAAAAACACACACACACACACACACACACACAATACACAGCTATAAACACACACACAACACACAGCTATGAACACACACCTGTGTAGGTAACACAACAACAACTACATTCACACAGTAACAGTACAAGGTAAAATACACACACACACACTGTTGGGTTAAAGTTTGTCAGCTTATTTTACAATGACATCATCCTCTGTAATGCACACACACACGCTGAGAGGACCAGGTCCTGCTGCAGACCAAGGTCTCAGCTCAGGTACACAGACGTGGAGCAGGGAGAAGGAGGAGCCTATAGCGTGTGTGTCACATGGTCAACCTGAGACTGTCCTGTTGTGGGCGGAGCCACACACGTCTGATTCAGTTAGTGTCTGTAACCAGTTAGCTACTTCAGAGTTGTCCCCTGAACCGTTGGACCAGCACAGACTACTACAGACTACTACAGACTAGTACAGACTAGTACAGACTAGTACAGACTACTACAGACTAGTACAGACTAGTACAGGACTAGTACAGGACTAGTACAGGACTAGTACAGACTACTACAGACTAGTACAGACTACTACAGACTAGTACAGACCAGTACAGACTACTACAGACTAGTACAGACTAGTACAGACCAGTACAGACCAGTACAGACCAGTACAGTCTAGTACAGGACTAGTACAGTCTAGTACAGGACTAGTACAGACTAGTACAGACCAGTACAGACTACTACAGACCAGTACAGACTACTACAGACTAGTACAGACCAGCACAGACTAGTACAGACCAGTACAGACTACTACAGACTACTACAGACCAGTACAGACCAGTACAGACTACTACAGACCAGTACAGACCAGTACAGACCAGTACAGACCAGTACAGACCAGTACAGACTAGTACAGTCTAGTACAGTCTAGTACAGGACTAGTACAGACTAGTACAGACTACTACAGACTACTACAGACCAGTACAGACTACTACAGACCAGTATAGACCATAATTTTAGCAGTATAGTCAGTAATTGTTGCTCTAAAATAAACACAGTGAACTGTGAGCAGATCAAACAGGACAGACAGGCCTAAAAACACACACACACACACACACACACACCACACACTGCTGACTATTTTAATTATTTGAATGTTTTTATTGATTTAAAAACTGTTTGTTTTCTATTGCATTTTTTAATCATGTAAAGTACATTGAATTGTGTATGAACTGTTCTTAACCCCCCCCACACACACACACACACACACAGGTATAACTGGGAGGTGTTCGACCATGCTACTAACGTTAACTACACTCTGAGGCTCTGCTCTGAGGCTCCGCCCACTGCTTGCGGCTCAGACGTCGCCGTCTGTCTGAGAAACATCAGCACAGGACAGGAGCGCTCTGTGGGTGGGTCACTGTGTGTGTGTGTGTGTGTGTGTGTGCGCTTCACAGGAAACAGGAAGTAAGAGTAGTTTAGATTATTAACATGTGGTAAAGAAAGTTTAGAAGAATAAAAACAGGTGAAACATTAATACAGAAGCTCTATAGAATAATGTCACTGTTCCTTTAAATGCTTTTTAAAGGCAGTAGAAGAAGACTTTGATCTGAGAGATGTGCTTAGAGAACAATCATTATTATTGTTATTATTATTATTGTTACTGTGTCTGATGTCAATGAACGTCCGAGGAGGAGATAAAGAGGTTGTGGATGCTTCTGGAACCTCCTGTTTCCTGTATATAAATGAATTTAGTTTATGTATAGGTTGTATATTCTATTTTTAGAATAGTGATGTAGATGGTGCATGTGTCACGTCGTCACATGACCTGTGGTGTGTCGCATGTGCTCACACTTCCTGTTTCCTGTGAGCTAATGTTTGTAATAATAATAACTGTGATGATACACTGAGCTTATGATCTATGACTGGACCAACAGACTTATTTAACAGAGTTTTGTTTTATTATAACTCTACGTGCATGATGTAAGCATGAGCTTTTAATAAACTTCTTCTTCCACAAATTTAATCTAAAACTAAAAATTATAAAAGTTAAAATATAATAAATAAAATATTATATTTCTTTATTTTTTTCAAGTGCAAACAATATTATGTGTAAAACCAAATCAAAGTTCTAGTCAGTCAATATATAGTGTAAACAGAGCCACGTACGTCATTAACAACATGCTGCAACTACACACACATGTTCTATAACTACTAATAAACTACTTCTACAAATTGAAACGAGGGCTGCATCTGAATATTCCCTCCTATCTCCTTTCCTATCCACTGTTCCCTCCTATCTCCTTTCCTATCCACTGTTCCCTCCTATCTCCTTTCCTATCCACTGTTCCCTCCTATCTCCTTTCCTATCCACTGTTCCTTAACCCCATGGATGACATCACAGGGTTAATGAAAGGTGTTAGGAAAAGGCCATCACGTTTGTTTATACAATCAGACACACTTCCTCTAGGTGACGTAATAATCTGAAGGTTAATGAAGGTCAGTGACGTCTGTCGTGGTGAAAAAGCTACAAATGTCCTAAAATAAACTAAAAGTTCATTTCTAACACTTTCCACTGATATAATGTCATAAATCACAGGTCTGAATGTAAATCAAAGGAAAAGAGGTTACCATGGCTACGAGGAACTAAAGGTAAACTAAAGAACGTCACATAGAGAATGGTTGATCACACTCACCTTCTACTCACTAATATTAATTATGATTAATAAAACATCATGTGGATTAAAATGATATTTTTTGTAGAACCACAGAGTGTCTGTTTTATGTCAGTTATAATCTGATAATATGTCTACATATAATAATATATGATGAAATAACCAGGATTGTTATCAGGATTCTGCAGAGCTTGATGATGAGGTCATCATTTGAATCAGGTGTGTTGGAAGAGGGAAACATCTAGAACATACTGGATAGGGGCTCTTGAGGACCAGGGTTGGGGACCCCTGTTCTACACGTTCGGGTATGCGTTTCCCTTTAAATGTTGTTGCCGCAAGGAATTGTGGGTCAGCAACATCTCATCTCTTTTGGTAAAGGATGTATCAGTGTTTCCTAGGCTAAAGGAGGTTATAAAGGAAGCATTGAGCCTTTTTTTCTGAGCTTAAAGAGAATTTGGATGCTCTTCATCATGGCCACCACTTAAACACTTCTGAGGATGAAGGAACAGTGGATAGGAAAGGAGATAGGAGGGAACAATGGATAGGAAAGGAGATAGGAGGGAATATTTGAATGCAGCCTCAAACTAAAATGTACTCCTCCTCTTCTTCTTTTCCTTCAACCTACTGCAGGTTCTGGCAGACTAGACGTAGCAAAGGTGCATTACTGCCCCCACAGGTCACAAATAGAAGGGGATAGCTCACAAAAAAATAAAGAAAAATCTTGTGACAGATTTTTAACACAATGAGAAATTTCGTCACATCCCTAACAATAACAGACATTATTGGAATGATGACACCTGTGTGTGTGTGTGTGTGTGTGTGTCTCTGTGCGTGCGTGCGTGTGCGTGCGTGCGTGCGTGTGTGTGTGCGTGCGCGTGCGTGTGTGTGTGTGTGTGTGTGTGTGTGCGTGCGTGCAGGTAACCTGTCTCCACAGATACTCTCTGGCTCTGTTCTGGACTTCAACAGCACTGATAAATGTCCTGGAGGAGAAACCAACGTGCAGAGCAGTGTGAGCTTCCAGTGTGGGAAAACCCTGGTAAGACTTTAACTCTAGTATTAGCATTCTTTAGCTTTAGCATTCTTTAGCTGGAGCATACTTTAGCTGGAGCATACTTTAGCTGGAGCATACTTAGCTGTAGCATACTTAGCTTTAGCATTCTTTAGCTTTAGCATACATTAACTTTAACATTATCACGCATTAGCATGTTTTAGCTTTAGAATTAGCACACTTTAGCATTAGCATACTTTAACTTTAACATACTTAGCTGTAGTATACCTTAGCTTTAGCATGCTTTAGCATAAGCACACTTTAGCATTAGTGTACTTTAGCTTTAGCATGCTTAGCTTGAGCATACTTAACTTAAATATACTTTAGCTTCAGCATTCTTTAGGTTTAGTATACTTAGTTTAGCATTCTTAAGCTTGAGCATACTTCAGCTTTAGTATTCTTTCGCTTTGGTATACTTTAACTTTATCATACTTAGCTTTAGCATGCTTTAGCATACTTAGGCCTAACATACTTTAGAATTAGCATTTCTTAGCTCTTGCATACTTAGCTTTAACATATTTCAGGTTTAGCATTCTTTAGCTTTAGGATACTTTAGCTTTGGTATATTTTAGCTTTAGCATTGGTCCACTCTCAGTATGTGTAACAGTTTACACACTTTACTGCTCATTAAACTCCCTGAAAGCAATGGATCAACTACTGTTATTGTTTAAATGGGACGTTTATTTTGTAGCACTTTCAGACCTCACAACTCACTGTGTGTGTGTGTGTGTGTGTGTGTGTGTGTGTGTGTGTGTGTGTGTGTGTGTGTGTGTGTGTGTGTGTGTGTGTGTGTGTGTGTGTGTGTGTGTGTGTGTGTGTGTGTGTGTGTGTGTGTGTGTGTGTGTTACAGGGCTCTCCAGAGCTGGTTGCAGTGTCTCAGTGTGTTCATTACTTTGAGTGGAAAACCTACACTGTGTGTACAAAGGATAAGTTCAAAGCTCACGCTGAGGTACGTGAAGGAGCACTTACACAATGTCACACACTGATAAACACTTTCACACACTGTCACATGATGCGTTCACAGAAGAAACCACAGTCGGAGATAATGAGCAGCAGCAGAGAAACACCTACGTAATAAAAACACGTTTATTTACATTTTCTGAGTCACAGGATAACATTATCACCAGTCAGAGCGTAACACCAGCTGGTTCAGACTGGTTTTATATCTACGTTCTCTTCATGTTTTCATTGTATGATCATTTTTGGTCCGCGTGTCTCACAGAGGTGAAAGTACAGTACTCACGTTACTGTAATTGAGTTGCTTTTATGGTACTTTTTAGAGTATATTTCTAAATCAGTAATTTTACTTGTACTTAATTAAAGTAATTCATTACATTTATACACCCAAACTTTACTGAGTATTTTTTTTTTTTTGTTTTAAAATTATCAACAGACATTGTGAAACTACAAAAAATGAAATAACCAGACAACAAATGAATCACATCATAGTCGACATCATAACCGACCAATCAGATTAAACATAATGTATCACATCATAGTCAACCAATCAGATTAAACATAATGTATCACATCATAGTCGACATCATAACCGACCAATCAGATTAAACATAATGTATCACATCATAGTCAACCAATCAGATTAAACATAATGTATCACATCATAGTCGACCAATCAGATTAAACATAATGTATCACATCATAGTCGACCAATCAGATTAAACATAATGTATCACATCATAGTCGACCAATCAGATTAAACATAATGTATCACATCATAACCAACCAATCAGACTAAACGTAATGCATCACATCATAACCAACCAATCAGATTAAACATAATGCATCACATCATAGTCGACCAATCAGCTTAAAGGTAATGTATCACATCATAACCGACCAATCAGATTAAACATAATGTATCACATCATAGTCAACCAATCAGATTAAACGTAATGTATTGCATCATAACCGACCAATCAGATTAAACGTAATGCATCACATCATAGTCGACCAATCAGCTTAAAGGTAATGTATCACATCATAGTCAACCAATCAGATTAAACATAATGCATCACATCATGACTGACCAATCAGACTAAACGTAATGCATCACATCATAACCAACCAATCAGATTAAACATAATGTATCACATCATAGTCGACCAATCAGATTAAACATAATGTATCACATCATAGTCAACCAATCAGATTAAACATAATGTATCACATCATAACCAACCAATCAGATTAAACATAATGCATCACATCATAGTCGACCAATCAGCTTAAAGGTAATGTATCACATCATAACCGACCAATCAGATTAAACATAATGTATCACATCATAGTCAACCAATCAGATTAAACGTAATGTATTGCATCATAACCGACCAATCAGATTAAACGTAATGCATCACATCATAGTCGACCAATCAGCTTAAAGGTAATGTATCACATCATAGTCAACCAATCAGATTAAACATAATGCATCACATCATGACTGACCAATCAGACTAAACGTAATGCATCACATCATAACCAACCAATCAGATTAAACATAATGTATCACATCATAGTCGACCAATCAGATTAAACATAATGTATCACATCATAGTCGACCAATCAGATTAAACGTAATGCATCACATCATAGTCGACCAATCAGATTAAACATAACGTGGTTCTCTCTATGTTCCTTGTGTCGATTTTGACAAAACAAAGCAGCAACTTTAATGTTTCAATCACGTGTGAGTAAAATTAAATTTACAGACACCGGCTGTAAAGAGCAACTTCTTATCTTTCATAAACTGGTGGAATTTCTCCGATAGAGCAAATATGAGCAGAATTACCGTGTTGCGTTCAGGGGCCCTGGGAAACCCAGTCCGTTCATATAATCCAGCCGTGAAAAGAGCACGTGTCTGGGTAAATGTGGCCGTATAGTTACACTACGCAACAGAAGATATGAAATTAACAGCATATACTGTCAACAACAAACCCAGAGTCGCTTAATGGTGACGTAACGCCATATGTGTGTCATAAATTAACGTGATGACGTGTTTGTCTGTGGGAACCGAGTTCAGCTGGTGATCACGTCCGTTCTACTGTACCAGAAAAGAGACAGGGAGGGGGGGATTCCTGCTGTGAACTTGGAACGGCCTGAGCTGGTAGTATCAGTACACTTTAACCTCCGGTGTCTGGTCCTGGTTCAGGTCCCGTGTCACGTCTTTGACTCTGACGGTAACAAACATGACCTCAGTCCCCTGATCAAAGGCACAGACGCCTACCTGGTGGACGACGGAGACGACAACGTGGACTTCTACATCAACATCTGCAGGAACATAAGTGAGTCACACACAACGTCCTCTGGTCTTCATCACACCCTAACTGTGTGTGTGTGTGTGTGTCCTCAGATAGTCCAGAGAAGTTGTGTCCTCAGGACTCAGCGGCGTGTGTGATCACGTCTCAGGGATCCTTCAGCGTTGGTTCTCCTATCAAACCTCTGGAGCTTCTGTCCAGTCACAGGTACTTCAGTGATCATGTGATCAGGACATGAGCTCACAGAGGCCGTTTAACGGTTTAACTTTGGATTATTGAGCTAAACTCAGGTTTAGGTTTGGATTATTGAGCTAAACTAAGATTTAGGTTGGGATTATTGAGCTAAACTCGTTTTTAGGTTTGGATTATTGAGCTAAACTAAGATTTAGGTTTGGATTAATGAGCTAAACTCAGGTTTATGTTTGAAATATTTAGCTAAACTCAGGTTTAGCTTTGGATTATTGAGCTAAACTCAGATTTAGGTTTGGATTATTGAGCTAAACTAAGGTTTAGGTTTGGATTATTGAGCTAAACTAAGGTTTAGGTTTGGATTATTGAGCTAAACTAAGATTTAGGTTTGGATTATTGAGCTAAACTCAGGTTTATGTTTGAAATATTTAGCTAAACTCAGGTTTATGTTTGAAATATTTAGCTACCCTGAGGGTTAGGTTTGGATTATTGAGCTAAACTCAGGTTTAGGTTTGAATTATTTAGCTAACATAAGGTTTAGGTTCGGATTATTGAGCTAAACTAAGGTTTAGGTTGGGGTTATTGAGCTAAACTCAGGTTTAGATTTAGATTATTGAGCTAAGGTTTAGATTTGGATTATTGAGCTAAACTCTGGTTTATGTTTTCATTATTTAGCTAACCTGAGGTTTAGGTTTGGATTATTGAGCTAAACTCAGGTTAAGGTTTGCGTTATTGCGCTAAACTCTGGTTTAGTTTCAGATTATCGCGCGAAACTCAGGTTTAGTTTCAGATTATCACGCTAAACTCAGGTATAAATTCAGATTATTAAAATAAATTTAGTTTTAGGATTGGAAAATTGATCTAAACTCAGGTTTAATTTTGTATTATTAAGTTAAACTCAGGTATATATTTGGATTATTGAGCTAAACTCAAGTTTAGGTTTGGAATTTTGAGCTAAACTAAGGTTTATGTTTGGAATTTTGAGCTAAACTAAGGTTTATGTTTGGGTTATTGAGCTAAACTAAGGTTTAGGTTGGGATTATTGAGCTAAACTAAGGTTTTGGTTGGGGTTATTGAGCTAAACTCAGGTTTAGATTTAGATTATTGAGCTAAGGTTTAGATTTGGATTATTGAGCTAAACTCTGGTTTATGTTTTCATTATTTAGCTAACCTGAGGTTTAGGTTTGGATTATTGAGCTAAACTCAGGTTAAGGTTTGCGTTATTGCGCTAAACTCTGGTTTAGTTTCAGATTATCGCGCGAAACTCAGGTTTAGTTTCAGATTATCACGCTAAACTCAGGTATAAATTCAGATTATTAAAATAAATTTAGTTTTAGGATTGGAAAATTGATCTAAACTCAGGTTTAATTTTGTATTATTAAGTTAAACTCAGGTATATATTTGGATTATTGAGCTAAACTCAAGTTTAGGTTTGGAATTTTGAGCTAAACTAAGGTTTATGTTTGGAATTTTGAGCTAAACTAAGGTTTATGTTTGGGTTATTGAGCTAAACTAAGGTTTAGGTTGGGATTATTGGGCTAAACTCAGGTTTAGGTTTGGATTATTGAGCTAAACTAAGGTTTAGGTTTGCATTATTGAGCTAAACTCAGGTTTAGGTTGGGATTATTGAGCTAAACTCAGGTTGATGTTTGAATTATTTAGCTAACTCGAGGTTTAGGTTTGGATTATTGAGCTAAACTAAGGTTTAGGTTTGCATTATTGAGCTAAACTCAGGTTTAGGTTGGGATTATTGAGCTAAACTCAGGTTGATGTTTGAATTATTTAGCTAACCTGAGGTTTAGGTTTGGATTATTGAGCTAAACTAAGGTTTAGGTTTGCATTATTGAGCTAAACTCAGGTTTAGGTTGGTATTATTGAGCTAAACTCAGGTTGATGTTTGAATTATTTAGCTAACCTGAGGTTTAGGTTTGGATTATTGCGCTCAACCAAGGTTTAGGTTGAGATAATTGAGCTAAACTAAGGTTTAGGTTTGGATTATTGAGCTAAAATCAGGTTTGAATTTGGATTATTGAGCTAAACTCAGGTTTAGTTTCATATTATTGAGCTAAACTCAGGTTTAGGTTTAGATTATTGAGCTAATTTGAGGTTTAGGTTGGGATTATTGATCTAAACTCAGTTTTAGGTTTGGAATATTCATCTAAACTCAGGTTTAGGTTTGGTTTATTGAGCTAAACTCAAGTTTAATTTCATATTATTGACCTAAACTCAGGTTTAGGTTTGGATTATTGAGCTAAACTCAGGTTTATGTTTGAATTATTTAGCTAACCTGAGGTTTAGGTTTGCATTATTGAGCTAAACTCAGGTTTAATTTCAGATTATCGAGCTAAACTCAAGTATAATTTAATATTATTTTGCTAAATTTAGTTTTAGGATTGGAAAATTGATCTAAATTTAGGCTTAATTTCAGATTATTGAGCTAACCTGAGGTTTAGGTTTGGATTATTAAAATAAACTGAGATTTAGGTTGGATTATTGGCCTAAACGCAGGTTTAGGTTTGGATTATTGAGCTAAACTCAGTTTTAGGTTTGGATCATTCATCTAAACTCAGGTTTAGGTTTGGCTTATTGCGCTAAACTCAAGTTTAGTTTCATATTATTGAGCTAAACTCAGGTTTAGGTTTTGATTATTGAGCTAAACTCAGTTTTCGGTTTGGATTATTGATTTAAACTCAGGTTTAGGTTTGGCTTATTGAGCTAAACTCAAGTTTAGTTTCATATTATTGAGCTAAACTCAGGTTTAGGTTTGGATTATTGAGCTAAGGTTTAGGTTTGGATTATTGAGCTAAACTCAGGTTTATGTTTGAATTATTTAGCTAACCTGAGGTTTAGGTTTGAATTATTTAGCTAACATAAGGTTTAATTTCAGATTATCGAGCTAAACTAAGGTTTAGGTTGGGGTTATTGAGCTAAACTCAGGTTTAGATTTAGATTATTGAGCTAAGGTTTAGATTTGGATTATTGAGCTAAACTCTGGTTTATGTTTTCATTATTTAGCTAACCTGAGGTTTAGGTTTGGATTATTGAGCTAAACTCAGGTTAAGGTTTGCGTTATTGCGCTAAACTCTGGTTTAGTTTCAGATTATCGCGCGAAACTCAGGTTTAGTTTCAGATTATCACGCTAAACTCAGGTATAAATTCAGATTATTAAAATAAATTTAGTTTTAGGATTGGAAAATTGATCTAAACTCAGGTTTAATTTTGTATTATTAAGTTAAACTCAGGTATATATTTGGATTATTGAGCTAAACTCAAGTTTAGGTTTGGAATTTTGAGCTAAACTAAGGTTTATGTTTGGAATTTTGAGCTAAACTAAGGTTTATGTTTGGGTTATTGAGCTAAACTAAGGTTTAGGTTGGGATTATTGAGCTAAACTAAGGTTTGGTTGGGGTTATTGAGCTAAACTCAGGTTTAGATTTAGATTATTGAGCTAAGGTTTAGATTTGGATTATTGAGCTAAACTCTGGTTTATGTTTTCATTATTTAGCTAACCTGAGGTTTAGGTTTGGATTATTGAGCTAAACTCAGGTTAAGGTTGCGTTATTGCGCTAAACTCTGGTTTAGTTTCAGATTATCGCGCGAAACTCAGGTTTAGTTTCAGATTATCACGCTAAACTCAGGTATAAATTCAGATTATTAAAATAAATTTAGTTTTAGGATTGGAAAATTGATCTAAACTCAGGTTTAATTTTGTATTATTAAGTTAAACTCAGGTATATATTTGGATTATTGAGCTAAACTCAAGTTTAGGTTTGGAATTTTGAGCTAAACTAAGGTTTATGTTTGGAATTTTGAGCTAAACTAAGGTTTATGTTTGGGTTATTGAGCTAAACTAAGGTTTAGGTTGGGATTATTGGGCTAAACTCAGGTTTAGGTTTGGATTATTGAGCTAAACTAAGGTTTAGGTTTGCATTATTGAGCTAAACTCAGGTTTAGGTTGGGATTATTGAGCTAAACTCAGGTTGATGTTTGAATTATTTAGCTAACTCGAGGTTTAGGTTTGGATTATTGAGCTAAACTAAGGTTTAGGTTTGCATTATTGAGCTAAACTCAGGTTTAGGTTGGGATTATTGAGCTAAACTCAGGTTGATGTTTGAATTATTTAGCTAACCTGAGGTTTAGGTTTGGATTATTGAGCTAAACTAAGGTTTAGGTTTGCATTATTGAGCTAACTCAGGTTTAGGTTGGTATTATTGAGCTAAACTCAGGTTGATGTTTGAATTATTTAGCTAACCTGAGGTTTAGGTTTGGATTATTGCGCTCAACCAAGGTTTAGGTTGAGATAATTGAGCTAAACTAAGGTTTAGGTTTGGATTATTGAGCTAAAATCAGGTTTGAATTTGGATTATTGAGCTAAACTCAGGTTTAGTTTCATATTATTGAGCTAAACTCAGGTTTAGGTTTAGATTATTGAGCTAATTTGAGGTTTAGGTTGGGATTATTGATCTAAACTCAGTTTTAGGTTTGGAATATTCATCTAAACTCAGGTTTAGGTTTGGTTTATTGAGCTAACTCAAGTTTAATTTCATATTATTGACCTAAACTCAGGTTTAGGTTTGGATTATTGAGCTAAACTCAGGTTTATGTTTGAATTATTTAGCTAACCTGAGGTTTAGGTTTGCATTATTGAGCTAAACTCAGGTTTAATTTCAGATTATCGAGCTAAACTCAAGTATAATTAATATTATTTTGCTAAATTTAGTTTTAGGATTGGAAAATTGATCTAAATTTAGGCTTAATTTCAGATTATTGAGCTAACCTGAGGTTTAGGTTTGGATTATTAAAATAAACTGAGATTTAGGTTTGGATTATTGGCCTAAACGCAGGTTTAGGTTTGGATTATTGAGCTAAACTCAGTTTTAGGTTTGGATCATTCATCTAAACTCAGGTTTAGGTTTGGCTTATTGCGCTAAACTCAAGTTTAGTTTCATATTATTGAGCTAAACTCAGGTTTAGGTTTTGATTATTGAGCTAAACTCAGTTTTCGGTTTGGATTATTGATTTAAACTCAGGTTTAGGTTTGGCTTATTGAGCTAAACTCAAGTTTAGTTTCATATTATTGAGCTAAACTCAGGTTTAGGTTTGGATTATTGAGCTAAGGTTTAGGTTTGGATTATTGAGCTAAACTCAGGTTTATGTTTGAATTATTTAGCTAACCTGAGGTTTAGGTTTGCATTATTTAGCTAAACTCAGGTTTAATTTCAGATTATCGAGCTAAACTCAAGTATAATTTAAGATCATTTAGCTAAATTTAATTTTAGGATTGGAAAATTGATCTAAATTTAGGTTTAAATTTGTAGTATTAAGTTAAACTCAGGTATATATTTGGATTATTGAGCTAAACTCAAGTTTAGGTTTGGATTATTGAGCTAAACTCAAGTTTCGGTTTGGATTATTGAGCTAAACTCCGGTTTAATTTCAGATTATCGAGATAAACTCAAGTATAATTTAAGATCATTTAACTAAATTTAATTTTAGGATTGGAAAATTGATCTAAATTTAGGTTTAAATTTGTATTATTTAGTTAAACTCAGGTATATATTTGGATTATTGAGCTAAACTCAAGTTTAGGTTTGGATTATTGAGCTAAACTCAGGTTTAATTTCAGATTATTGAACTAACCTGAGGTTTAGGCTTGGATTATTAAATTAAATAGAGATTTAGGTTTGGAGAATTGGCCTAAACGCAGATTTAGGTTTGGTTTATTGAGCTAAACTCAGGTTTAGGTTTGGATTATTGAGCTAAGGTTTAGGATTGGAAAATTGATCTAAACTCAGGTTTAATTTTGTATTATTAAGTTAAACTCTGGTATATATTTGGATTATTGAGCTAAACTCAAGTTTAGATTTGGATTATTGAGCTAAACTCAAGTTTAGGTTTGCATTATTGAGCTAAACTGAGGTTTAGGTTTGGATTGTTAAATTAAACTGAGATTTAGGTTTGGGTTATTAAGATAAGCTTGGGTTTAAGTTTGGATTAATGAGTTAACTTCCTGTCTCCTGTGTGTCCCAGTTTGAGGATCCAGTATGAGTTCAGTGCTGACTCCGCCCCTCCAGCATTTTGTGAAGGACACACCCCAGCCGTCTCCATCTCCTTCATCTGTCCGTCAAGCAGACACTCGGTTAGTCTCGTGCGTCAGTCCTCTGTTTGTGTCAGTCCTCTGTTCGTGTCAGTCCTCTGTTCATGTCTGTCCTCTGACCGTGTGTCAGTCCTCTGTAAGGCTCGACACTGCGACCAATTTTTCAGTGTGCGAGTGAAAATTTAATCTGGTTGCATCTGTGCGAGTGCGTATGGTGACCTTATTATGTGACAGAGCAGCTGAACACTTTATCACGTCTCACAGAGTCTCTCTCTCTCTCTCTCTCTCTCTCTCGCTCCGCACTGCCGGTGAGGAGACTTTAAAACATGTTTTTTGTTTTAGTGACAGCTCAACATTAGTTTCCTTCTATAAAACTACAAAAACACTGAGACCAGGTTTTTGGTGACATTATTATTATACTATCTATGTCAGAGTTGAATGGATTTCTTACTGTATTTTGGCGTTCCTCCAAGTCTCTCCCCCGTCATTCTCCACACACATCCTGTTTTTTTGATGGTTTTCTCTCACCATCACTACACTGTCCATAGTCTACTTAGTTCCACACATGCTATGCTCTAGTGTGAACTGTAGTGAGATGGTGGAAACTTCAGCATCAACTCTGTAGAACCATTTTCTGTCTCATGAACTCATTTTTTCTCCCTCTGAGCTCTGCTCATCATGGGTGATCTCTCATCCAAAGGTGCTCTGCTGCCACCTGTTGATCACTACGTCATTGTACAGATTAGATATTCACCTGAGAGCTTTGTCACACTGTCTCCTAGCAACCCCCAGCCGAAAAACACAATCACGTCTATAGACGTCTTTGGCAGTGAATTAATTAATGATTAATGACAAATAAAATCATGATATAACAATTTATTAACCTGAAATAAATCATGTTGTACAATGACTCAGCACATTCCTACTTCACCTCCTACAACATCTACAGACCATCAACTTTCCTCCACCTGTGACTAACCTTAAGTTTTAAATCCCTGGTAAGAAACTAAAACAACAAAAACACTATTTCTGGAAGAAAATACAGATTTTAATTGTGTGGGAACAGATTCATTTAACCACCAATGTACAGGTTAAATATGTATGTTTTATGTGTGGCAAGAAATGAGTAATTAGCATGTGTTGATCACATGATCATGTGTTATTATATTCATGTTACTTTTTATAGACTTTCATATACATTAACTATGAAAATCTTCTTTATAAACATTGTGTTCATATAAACTGAGATGTGTAAGAATTTGAAGATAAAGATACTGTTTTATTTATTGATGTTATTTATTTTATTTTAAACTGTTTTTAAGTTTCCATTTACATGATCAATATAAATGAAATCAAACATTATTCTATATAATTATAACTGTATATAATGTAATCCACTGTATTGTCTTCATAGAGAAGGTATTTATGGCTCCAGGAGGACTTTAATCCAGGTGAGATGAGGTTAAATGGTTCCTTGTAGAGTAAAGGTTACAGACCCCTGACCAGGGGAAGAGGGTTAGGAGACCCCACTATCAGAGCTGGACCCTCTGAATTTAATTCATGGGGTGAAACAATGCAGATGATAAGTTGGTTATGTTACTGTTAAATTCATTCATGTACAGCATTTCTGTAAAATAAAAAAACAAAATACATGTAACATGTTATGATTTAATGTTATTTAATTTGTTTTTGTTACGTCTTCTTTTAAAATGATATAAAATAAATGACCTGTTATTTCAACCACTGATTGTTGCAGAAAAACTTAATATTGTCACTAAAACATTAAAACATTTAGCAAATATATCTAGTCATTGTCAATCTTTACTTCATACAAAACTACTGTACGTTAGTTAAGTCAACTATTCATCAGCATGTATGTCTATGTTGTACATTTGTATGTCCATCCCGTTTGTGTCCGTCCCACCATCCTCTGACCGCATGTCCGTCCCCCTGTCTTAGGGCAGTGTCCCCCGGATGGTGGCCGAGACCAACTGTCGTTATGAGGTGGAGTGGGTGACGGAGTACGCCTGCCACAGAGATTTTCTGCTGAGTCACAGCTGCACACTGACCAGCAGTCAGCACCACGTGGACGTAGACCTGACCCCTCTGTCTCTGAGCTGTAAGACACACACACACACACACACACACACACACACACACTCCACTGGTGTTCTAAACCAGCTGGTGATCATGTTAACTGGTGATTGAGTGTTAGCAGGTCATCAGTTAACACAGACACCAGTTTGATCAGAACAGCAGTGAATCTGGATCTGCTGATGGAGTTTGACACATTTATACTGGTTAGCTCTAGGGCTGGGTATCAATTTGAATTTCCCAAATCGATTCGATTCACGATTTGATTAACTTTTGATTGATTTTTGATTTTATTAAGGATATCATGCAGTACCAATTTTACTTGGATATGGAACATATTCTCATTATAACTAATGCAAATAGTAGAAACTACAGCTTTATCTTGGTGCATTAGTCAAAATATGAATATTTACATGAATAATTGAACCTCATGCTACATTAATCATGTACGTTTTATTTAACATTACCTGAGCAGAACAAAATTACAATGACTTAAATCAACTCAAAGCACAGACAGACTGTGTAAATAAAGTAGTAACAGACACTTTATAAACTCAACACATTCTCATTACTTTGAGTCTCACAAAGGTTTTGTTCTAATGTTCCAGTGGCTGCAAAACAAATATAACTGTATAATAAGAGACACAACCATAAACATAAATACATAATTGTAAATAAATCAAACATCCAGAAATTGAAATGATTCTAAATTGTGTTAAAGTGCAATAAGTCAGGTCTTTGGTAAATGTAAGAAAATACTTTTCAATTCCTGTGAACAGGAAACTTAAAAAGCCAACATGATGCAGAAAAAGCCTTTAAGCCCTCGACAAAATGTTAGAGTAATTCTATTTTGCTTTTGAAGCATTTTTATCCTAAACTCAGAACTCCCCCTTGTGTCTGATGTTGGTCACTGCATTTACAGAATCAAAAAAACACACATTGTGCAAAAAATATTTGAAAAAGTCTCTGCAATTGCATATGGCAATAAAGTAGTAAATCATATTTTTGGAACATATTTATGTAAACCCTGGGACATGAAACTCAAACTGTCCATGAAACTTGACGTGTGTTTTCTCTTCAATGTCGACTTGTAGTTTTTTCTGCAGAAAAGTATCTGATCTACATGTTGTGAAGTGAGTCAGCTCCTTTTTACTGTCACAACTCTTTCAGACGGGACACTGGTCCTGGTCATATACTGAGTTTGCACCGCACTGATATTGTATATGTGCTTATATGGGCATATACACACATGCGCACTACCGGAAAATGAATTTTGGCTAAAAAAATAAACTGTTTTTGTTTATTTTTGTTTTCAAAGTGAACAGACGCATGTTTTATTTGTTTATTGGATTGGTTAGGGTTATAATCTCAGTACGGGGGTAAACTCAGTACGTGACACCGGGCTCAGGCTTAATTTTTCAGTTTTTTTTCTTTGCTCATTCTCATCATTTGCTGCTGGAGCGCAGGGAACAACTGTGATTTCCCATGGCCATGAAGGCATCATGGTTACATGCAGCTTTCTCTGCCAATGTGCATCTTGTTTACATGTGTTCTGAGTGTTGATTGGCTGGAAGGCTGGGGAGTGGGCGGGCTTAAGCAGGAAAGAGTCACAGTTAACACATTTCGTTCCCACAGAGAAGTGAGTGAATGGCGGTGTTAGATGGTTCTTTGTGTGTTTGTTTGTTTATCTTTAGCATCGACTGTTATTTACAGCTTACTACGACTTCCATTACAGCCTGTAAAACTGTGATAACAGCTCCAATCACGTCCTCACAATACCTTTTGGGCAGAGCTTGCGGGGGGGGGGGGGATGCCCTCAACAGCCCCTCCCCCCAGCAGTGCGAGGCGCCGCACTACTAATCTACAGGCAGGTAAAGGTTTTATGAATCGATATTGGGCTATAAAAAGGAGAATCGATTCTAATCAATTGATCGTTTTTTTTTTTTAAAACCCAGCCTTAGTTAGCACTGGGTATAATGGTTATAATCTATCTCTAAAAGACGGAAACGTCTGTGTGTGTGTGGAGCGAATATCTACCTGATGCGATATGAGTTTGACCTGAAACTTAGTCGACGGCTTCCAAATACCCCGAGTGTGTGTATCTGTTATTTTGGAGTAATTTGGTCATTTTCAAACGTTTAATTTAATTTTAATTTTCTGGACGGCAACTTTTGACCGCAAAGTGTGAGGGGGCGCTACCCACCATATGTTGAGAGACGACTTCTGACATCCATCTTGATCACAGTTGAGTCGACTTCCGGTATCCATTTTGATGGCGAAAGAGACGAAAATACCCAAAGTGTGTGTATCGCTTTCTGTTATTTTGGAATAATTTGGTGGAGCAAAACGGTCAAAACGTTAATTTTATAATTCTGGCTCTCTCGGTAAGAGCGCGGTATTGAGCGCGCTACTTCCGGTTCCGGGTTCATGATGTCACTGTGTCACAGTTTGTTTGGGTTAAAAAAAAGGTCAATATTAAAAATGTTTTTGTACCGCTAAAATTCATTTAAGTTCATATTTCATGGTTATTTAATAATATTCCCGCGATTTCAAACTTACTTTAAATCTCGGGTCACGGACTTCACTTCTTCCTCTATCTCCATGACTGCGGGCAGCGGCTGTGCGGACGATTGTTAGCCGACCTTGTCGCAAACGTTCTGCTTCTTCAAACAGAGGAATGTGACGTTTATGTGAACGGATGGGTCCACAACACAGCTCTACTATGATTATTGTTTGTTCTGTGCAAGGGTGAGTGTTTCTTTTTATATTATTCTATGTGCTAAGAAAGATGCTAGCAGTTACAATGTAAACACACACACACACTCGCACACACACAGTATTTATAATAAAATATACTAAATGAGTAAAACAAAAAAAAAGCCCGGACATGGGAGGAGTTTGGTGAGGCCATGGAGAACGACTTCCGGACGGCTTCGAAGAGATTCTGGACCACTATCCGGCGTCTCAGGAGGGGGAAGCAGTGCACCGTCAACACTATGTATGGTGCGGATGGTGCGCTGCTGACCTCGACTCGAGACGTTGTGGATCGGTGGGGGGAATACTTCGAAGACCTCCTCAATCCCACCGACACGCCTTCCAATCAGGAAGCAGGGCCCAGGGACCCGAGAGTGGGCTCTCCTATCTCTGGGGCTGAGGTTGCCGAGGTGGTTAAAAAACTCCTCGGTGGCAGGGCTCCGGGGGTGGATGAGATCCGCCCGGAGTTCCTCAAGGCCCTGGATGTTGTGGGGCTGTCATGGCTGACACGACTCTGCAACATCGCGTGGACATCGGGGGCAGTGCCTCTGGATTGGCAGACCGGGGTGGTGGTCCCCCTTTTTAAGAAGGGGGACCGGAGGGTGTGTTCCAATTATAGAGGGATCACACTTCTCAGCCTCCCCGGTAAGGTCTATTCAGGGGTACTGGAGAGGAGGGTCCGCCGGATAGTTGAACCTCGGATTCAGGAGGAGCAATGTGGTTTTCGTCCTGGCCGTGGAACTGTGGACCAGCTCTACACCCTCAGCAGGGTCCTTGAGGGGTCATGGGAATTCGCCCAACCAGTCCACATGTGTTTTGTGGACCTGGAAAAGGCATTTGACCGTGTCCCTCGGGGATTCCTGTGGGGGGTCCTCCGGGAGTATGGGGTATCGAAACTCCTGATAGGAGCTGTTCGTTCCCTGTATGACCGGAGTCAGAGTCTGGTCCGCATTGCCGGCAGTAAGTCGAAATTGTTTCCAGTGAGGGTTGGACTCCGCCAGGGCTGCCCTTTGTCACCGATTCTGACAGAATTTCTAGGCGCAGTCAGGTCGTTGAGGGGGTCCGGTTCGGGGGCCTCAGTATTGCATCACTGCTTTTTGCAGATGATGTGGTCCTGTTGGCTCCAACATACCGTGACCTTCAACTCTCACTGGATCGGTTCGCAGCCGAGTGTGAAGCGGCCGGAATGAGAATCAGCACCTCCAAATCCGAGTCCATGGTTCTCGACCGGAAAAAGGTGGAGTGCCTTCTCCGGGTTGGAGATGAGGTTCTGCCCCAGGTGGAGGAGTTCAAGTACCTCGGGGTCTTGTTCACGAGTGAGGGAAGGATGGAGCGAGAGATCGACAGGCGGATTGGTGCGGCGTCTGCCATGATGCGGAGTCTGCACCAGTCCGTCATTGTAAAAAGGGAGCTGAGCCAAAAAGCGAAGCTCTCTATTTACAGGTCGGTCTACGTTCCAACCCTCACCTATGGTCATGAACTTTGGGTCATGACCGAAAGAACAAGATCACGGGTACAAGCGGCCGAAATGAGTTTCCTCCGTAGGGTGGCTGGGCTCTCCCTTAGAGATAGGGTGAGAAGCTCAGTCATTCGGGAGGAGCTCAAAGTAGAGTCGCTGCTCATCCGCATCGAGAAGAGCCAGATGAGGTGGCTCGGGCACCTAATTAGGATGCCCCCTGAACGCCTCCCTAGTGAGGCGTTCAGGGCACGTCCCTCCGGAAGGAGGCCCCGGGGAAGACCCAGGACACGCTGGAGAGACTATGTCTCTCGGCTGGCCTGGGAACGTCTCGGGGTCCCCCCGGAAGAGCTGGAGGAAGTGGCCGGGGAGAGGGAAGTCTGGGCCTCCCTACTGAGGATGCTGCCCCCGCGACCCGGAAACGGCTAAGCGGGAGAAGATGGATGGATGGGTAAAACAAAACAAAAAACTAAATATTATTACAAAAATACATAAAATAACAATAGAAATGCACAAAACTACACCAAAAAAGATACAAAAAATACACAAAATGATTCCAGAATCACTACAATGGCAACAAAAAGCAATAATTATACAAAAAAATGCACAAAAACACAACAGAAAGATACAAAAATACACATGACTCCAAAAACATACATTACAGAAAAATACACCAAGCAAAAAAAATATGAAAACAACAACACATTTATCATGCACATGTCCCATAAAATTAAACCAGATAAATCACACACTATTTTACTTTACACCCACAAATAAACCCTTTATAACACTACAGAGTACAGAATATGTACACCTCTGTGTACATCCAACCTTCAAATATTTTGTCATTTGGCCATAATTGACAACTGTACTTATTTATACCCACATGAATGCATACTTCCAACGGGCACTATACTAGATGGATGTAGACACACGTACGCACACACACACGCACACACGCACACACACACACACACACACACACACACACACACACACACACACACACACACACACACACACACACACACACACAGTATTCATAATGAAAATATACTAAATGAGTAAAATAAAACAAACACTAAACAATATTTATACAAAAAATACACAAAATGACTCCAGAATCATTACAATGGCAACAAAAAACAATAATTATACAAAAAAATGCTCAAAAGACAACAGAAAGATAAAAAATACACATAATGATGACTTCAAAAAACATACATTACAGAAAAATACAACTAAAATATGAAAATGGCTCAAAATACACAAAACTAAATATATACACAAAAAATACACAAAATGACAGACGGTTCTACGATCTCATGTTTTAATCACACACCCTTATACACACGTGAGTGAGAGAGAGAGAGACACACGCACAAATTGATAGTTTTTTACACCAGTAAACTAACACTATAACACACACACACACACAACAATATAAACAGTGAACCAAATTAGGTAGTTACATATCCATCACCAGATCTTTCTTTCTGAAAGCATGGCGACGACTCGGTGCGTGTTGTGTGAGGTGTCTTTAGAAACGGCTCGTCAAGACTTACCTTACGTTGCTTCTGATTGGTTTATTATTGTGTGATGCCTGCCGTGGTTGGTTAGATTTAGGCACAAGGAGACATGGATTGGTCTGTGATTGGTTATCTTGGTCAGTCAATCAGAGTTACTCGCGCTACGGCAAGCCGTGAGGACCAAAGTTCATTATCATTATGAGAATGCATCAAGTTGCGTGACAGTCACACTCAAAAGGTGAGTCTTGGCTCCTCTGTTATACTGGTTAGCTTTGGTTATACTGGTTAGTACTGTTTTATACTGGTTAGTACTGGTTAGTGTGAGTTTAGAGCTTCCTGTGTGTTCCAGCCACAGACCAACCGTATTACGCCCACGCTGACGGCTACGTCTACTATCTGAACGTGTGTGGGCGGATCCCCACGGACGTGTGCGGCACCGAAGACCCGTTCCTCTCATCCTGCCAGGTGAAGAAGGACAAGGACATGTTCAAGGTGTCGGGTCGGAACCAGAACCAGACGTTACGGTGAGACTTCCTGTATCTGTGGACTAGGAGCTCTCTGATTGGCTGTCTGACCCTCAGTGACTCCTCCTCCTCCTGTAGCTACTCTGATGGAGATCTGACTCTGATTTATCCGGACGGAGCTCGCTGCTCCTCAGGCTTCCTGAGGATGACTATTATCAACTTCCAGTGCAACAGCACTGCAGGTGAGTTAACTTGAATCAGCTGCCGATTTCACTAACTTAGGTTTAATTTTACATTATTGATCTAAACTCAGGTTTAACTTTGGATTATTGAGCTAAACTCAGATTTAGGTTTGGAATTTTGAATTAAACTCAGGTTTAACTTTAGATTTTTGAGCTAAACTCAGGTTTAACTTTAGTTTAGTGAGCTAAACTCAGGTTTAGGTTTGGGTTATTGAGCTAAACTCAGGTTGAGGTTTGGATTATTGAGCTAAACTCAGGTTTAACTTTAGAATGTTGAGCTAAACTCAGGTTTAAGTTTGTAATATTGAGCTAAACTCAGGTTTAATTATGGATTATTGAGCTAAACTCAGGTTTGCTTTTTGATTATTAAGAAAAACTCAGGTTTAACTTTAGATTAGTGAGCTAAACTCAGGTTTAACTTTAGAATATTAGCATAAACTCAGGTTTAGGTTAGTAATATTGAGCTAAACTCAGGTTGAGATTTGGATTATTGAGCTAAACTCAGGTTTAACTTTAGATTATTGAGCTAAACTCAGGTTTAGTTTAGAATATTGAGCTAAACTCAGGTTTAACTTTAGATTATTGAGCTAAATTCATGTTTAACTTTAGATTAGTGCGCTAAACTCAGGTTCAGGTTTAGAATATTGAGATAAACTCAGGTTTTTTTTTATGATTATTATGAAAAACTCAGGTTTAACTTTGGATTATTGAGCTAACTCAGGTTTACTTTAGGATTATTGAGCTAAACTCATGTTTAATTTTGTATTATTAAGCTAAACTTAGGTTTAATTTTGTATGATTAAGCTAAACTCATGTTTAATTTTGGATTATTAAGCTAAACTTAGGTTGAATTTTTTATGATTAAGCTAAACTCATGTTTCATTTTGTATTATTGAGCTAAACTCGTTTAATTTTGTAATATTTACCTTAACGTAGGTTTAATTTTGGATTATTGAGCTAAACTTAGGTTTAATTTTGTATTATTGAGCTAAACTCATGTTTAATTTTGTAATATTAAGCTTAACGTAGGTTTAATTTGGATTATTGTGCTAAACTTAGGTTTAATTTTGTAATATTTAGCTTAACGTAGGTTTAATTTGGATTATTGAGCTAAACTCATGTTTAATTTTGTAATATTAAGCTTAACGTAGGTTTAATTTTGGATTATTGAGCTAAACTACCGTTGACAGAATGGAACCCTTAAAAGCAGTGTGAGATCAGATAATATCCTGGTGTGATGTGGGCGTCCCTCAGGGCGAGGACAGCCTGTGTTTGCAGGTGAGACCGACTGCACGTACTTCTTCGACTGGCAGACGGCATTTGCTTGTGTTAAGGAGAAGGCGGAGCTTCTGTGCAGCTTTCGAGACGGAAACAAACACTACGACCTCTCGCCCCTCACCAGATACCCCGGTGAGTGTGGGATTAAACAAACCTGCTTTAACAAATCCAAACAAGATTCATTTCAAATTAATCCCGACTTTCCAGAATAAAACTCTGGATTAATTCAGGCTTTGATGTGAAATCAGTATGGCTGAAACTTTGGTCGTTTACTCGACTAATTGGTTGATGCCGTTGTAGTTGACCAAGATTTTAATTGGTCGACCAGCAACGGTATCAGTTTCAATACCGTAAAATAAAAAACACAATACACTTGTATAGGTGATAAGGATTAAATATCAATATAATGTATTTAATGCCTAAACATGGCTCTATGTCCAGCAACAGCTGTGTGTGAGTGAGAGCTGTCAGTGTCCTCAGAGCAGATCATTAAGACAGGATTGAAGCACAAGCATCCACTGTTAAATCAGTCCTTTTTCTGCACAAGAACATGGATTATCCTTATATTTCATACGTGGATTATATAAATAGATCCACTGTTTCTGGTGCCGTGGGCACACTGCACACCTGTGTTTGACGTGCGTTTGTTTCCCCGTGCGCTGATCTGATGTTGACATGAACAGTTTATTAATAAAAGCAGGTTTACCACTAAAACTAATGTAAATATGTCATTTGTATGAGAAAAATAGGTTTTAATTGTGTGTTTCAGGTCAGACTGATATAAATATATAATGTATGTCAGACCTTTAGGTTTGACTTTATCTTTGTCAGGTTCTGGTTAAAACTTGAATAAGGTTCATATCATAAATGGTCTGTGTTTAAAAACAAATCAGCACCACAAAACACCAAAACTACATATTTATCTCTCTTTCTTTCTCCTCGTCCTCCTCTGCACCTGATCATTCATTCATTCTATTTCTATATTATTTCTATGTTATTTTATTTTTTTGTTTTTGGTCGACTAATCGCTACGTGTGCCATAGTCTTGGTCAACCAATCATTTTCTTGGTTGACTACAGCCCTAGAAATCAGAGGAAAAGTCAGGTTTAAAGCACTGGATAATGGTAACCCAGAATTAGTTAAAGTTAACCTTGGGTTTAGAGGTAAACTTTGGATCAAACTTGGGTTTATTTGAGTTTGGTCTCCTCAGGTTCAGGATCAGGATCAAACTGGGAGGTTTTGGATTCCAACAAACAATCCAAAACTCGTTTTTATCTGAATGTGTGTCACCGCGTGCTGCCAACAAACGTCACCACCAACGCCTGTTCCAACGCCTCCATCTGTGCCGTAGGTGAGTCTCACGTTCACGTAATGCACGTGAACGTGTCTGATCCTTCAGATCTAAAGAATCAAACACTGACAGCACGCTGCTGACTCTACCCCTCTGCGTGCAGGTCAGGATGGCTCCGCCCTCAGCCTGGGCGGCTTCCTGACGGCCCCTCAGAGGACGGAGGGGGGTGATGTGCGTCTGCTGTATGGGGAGGGGAGCCCCTGCCCCGGCAGGAAGACGCCCATCCAGAGCGTGGTCACGCTGAAGTGCAGACCAGGTGGGACCCTCACCACCTGCATCACCATGGTTACTGTGAGCCACAGCTGCTGAATTAACAGGTGCATTATGGGATGTCTGTGCAGGTGATCTACAGAGTCCGCCCGTCCTCGTCCGGGTTTCCTCAGACGGCTGCATGTACGAGCTGGAATGGTTCACCTCTGCCGCCTGTGTCCTGGCCAAGAGTCAGGGGGAGGAGTGTAGGGTGGAGGATCCCCAGGCTGGTAGGACACACACACACACACAAAGACACACTTATACACACAGAAAACAGACACACACCGTATGTGGTCTGCAGCCCAAAGTGTCCGAGTGGTTCCTGCTGATGGTAGTTGTTGTTGTGTGTGTGTGTGTGTGTGTGTGTGTGTGTGTGTGTGTGTGTGTGTGTGTGTGAGTGTGTGAGTGCATGCGTGCGTGCGTGTGTGTGTCCATGTGCGTGTGTGTCCGTGCATCAGGGGCAGCAGAGGGTAGCTGCTGCTGCTGAGGGGGTGTCAGTGGGAGGAGTCTTTGTGTGAGTGACAACTAGCTCCTCCCCCTCTCTGCAGGCTTCTCCTTTGATCTCTCTCCTCTGTCCAAACCTGACGGAGATTTTATAACCTGAGCAGTGGCGGCTACACCTACTACATCAATGTGTGTGCGGCGGTGAAGGCGGGGGCGTGTCCTCAGAATGCAGGGGCGTGTCAGGTGGAGAAAAGGTGATTATTGATCAGTGATTATATCTACTGTCTACTGATGTGACCCTGGGCTTAGACACATGTCTGTACCCTACAGCTCGTGGAGTCTGGGCGTGGCCAACGCTCGTCTGTCCTACTACGATGGTCTTATCCAGCTAAGCTACGCTAATGGCTCCGAGTACAACAACCAGCAGCACACACAGCGCTCCACGCTCCTCTCCTTCCTCTGTGACCCCGAGGCCGGCACCGGGACGCCAGAGTTCCAGGTTAGGGTCCCTCCTTATGCCACGCCCCTCACTGAGGGTGGTGTTAGGGGCGGAGAAAAGAAAGGGTTTCTGTACACAAGAGTTACAGACTCATTCATTAACTAGGTAAATTAAATACATACATAATCAACTAAGAAGGAAAAGAGTGAAGTAGTTGAGTAAACTTATGGAAATGTAAGCAACATATAGAAAGATAGCAAATAACTAAGTAAGGATAGTAACTAAATAGGAAAGTAACTAACAAAGCAGTAATCAAATAATACATGTTGCATAGTAGATTAAAAAAGGCAGTAATTGAGTTACTGTAAGGAGGTAAATAATGTTCTTCTAATAGTTCATTGGAAAATAGTGCTACAGGACTAATTAATGACTCCTATTCATTTAATCATGTGATCAGAGCACAGACAGGATGACAACTGTGTGTGTGTGTGTGTGTGTGTGTGTGTGTGTGTGTGTGTGTGTGTGTGTGTGGTGTGTGTGTGTGTGTGTGTGTGTGTGTGTGTGTGTGTGTGTGTGTGTGTGTGTGTGTGTGTGTGTGTGTGTGTGTGTGTGTGTGTGTGTAGGTGGAGGATGACTATACCTATAACTTCCGATGGTACACATCGTACGCGTGTCCTCAGCGACCACACGAGTGTGTGGTGACGGATCCAACCACGCTCGACCAGTACGACTTATCCAGGTAGGAGGAGTTTCACAGTGAGATGATGTCACTACATCCACCAACCAATCAAATACTGGGTTCAGTGTTCTATACTCCTAGTGTTGTAGATTTACTGGTTATCGGGTCATCTTGTGACCAGTCCAACACTGAGATGTTTCATCTGAGGTTGATGAATGAATGGATTAATTTAATGAATCGGCCTCTGCTGTCATGAATCACCAGCTACAATGATCACCAGTTCAGTCGTTACACCACACACACACACACACTGCACTATGGATGTTCTCTCTTTGTGAGAAGAAGAAGAATATTTATTGATAATAAATACAGTATTTATGCGTCAGTGTGCTGAGCATGTACTGAGCAGGAGTGGCATGTTCTCCCTGAGTGTATGTGTGTGTTTGACGGTGTGTCTCCGCCCCCAGCCTGTCGCGCTCCGGCTCCAGCAGGAACTGGCAGGTCATGGATCTGTCCGACTCGTCCAACCGCAGGAAGTATTACATCAACGTGTGTCGGCCTGTCGTGCCTGTGATTGGCTGCGACCGCAATGCCTCCGTGTGTCAGATGAAATACGTCATGGAGCAGGTGTGTGTGTGTGTGTGTGTGTGTGTGTGTGTGTGTGTGTGTGCGTGTGCGTGTGCGTGTGTGTGTGCGTGCGTGCGTGGGGGGGGGTTTGTTTCATGATGTTTAACTGCTTTGATGAGTGTGTGGTCAGATCACGCTGTCCACACACACAGAGAGGATGCTGATTGCCCCCCCTCCCCACCCCACACACACAGGGCTCTCCACAGGAAGTGGTGTCCGTGGCTAACATGGGTGTGTCCAGACGAGGTCCAATCATCGAGGCTCGTGATCGCCTCCTGCTGGAGTTCAGCGACGGCTCAGCGTGCGAGTCGGACGGCCTGAAGTTGTCGTACACCACACGTATCCACCTGGTATGCTCCAGAGGAACCCTGGTAGGTGCTCAGAAACAACACGTTGCCCAGCTCGTCAGTGGTTCTCAACGTGTGACGCCGTTTGTGTTCCCCCGCTCTCAGGCCAGTGGCCCCAGGTTCCTCATGCTCCAGAACTGCACCGCCAACTTCCTGTGGGAAAACCAGAGCAGCCTGCGCCATCAGGACCGCCAAAAACAATGTCTGTAGTAACGCAGTCTGATGTGGCTCAGGCTAGCTTTAGGCTAGCTTTAGGCTAACTTAAAACAGACACACATGCTAGCTTTAAACAGACACACGTGCTCGCTTTAAACAGACACACGTGCTAGCTTTAAACAGACGTACAGGCTAGCTTTAAACAGACACACGTGCTAGCTTTAAACAGACGTACAGGCTAGCTTTAAACAGACACACGTGCTAGCTTTAAACAGACGTACAGGCTAGCTTTAAACAGACACACGTGCTCGCTTTAAACAGACACACGTGCTAGCTTTAAACAGACGTACAGGCTAGCTTTAAACAGACACACGTGCTAGCTTTAAACAGACGTACAGGCTAGCTTTAAACAGACACACGTGCTAGCTTTAAACAGACGTACAGGCTAGCTTTAAACAGACACACGTGCTAGCTTTAAACAGACGTACAGGCTAGCTTTAAACAGACACACATGCTAGCTTTAGGCTAGTTTTCAGGTAGGATTGTTGTATCTTTGATCTAAAGTTTTTGTTTGTTTTATCTGCTAAAACTGTGTTTGTGTGTTTTTTGTGTCAGAGTTGTGCAATTGTCGATCCTGACACCGGCTTTGAGTTCAACCTTCAACCTTTAGCTTCTCCAACTGGATACACGACTACTGGAAATGGGAAGCACTTCCTGGTAAGGTTTGAGCGAGTCTCTCTGTGAGAGCTCTCACACACACACACACACACACACACACACTCTTTCCACTCCTCCCTGACTCGATACACAAATATGATGTTGTCGGACTGAGCGATGGCGATCTTTGTGGAGTCTGGAGAGAGCGCCTCCCTCTAATGGATCGTCTCCCTGCAGGTGAACATCTGTGAAAACGCCGCTCAGTGTGGAGCAGGGATGGCCGGCTGTGAGCTGGAGGATGGACGTCCCAGCAGTGTGGTGGGAGTGGAGCGGACCCTGCAGTTCTCCACGGACGGAGTCCTCACCCTGACCTACAGGGGACCCCTGGACGACCCCACGGGTCAGTCACCTGCTCCTTTTCCACTTCCTCTCTGCTCATCTTCCTCACCCTCTCTGCTTTTCTTCCTCTTCCTCTCTGCTCCTATTCTTCATCCTCTCTCCTCCTCTTCCTCAGCTACCCGTGACTCCTTCACGGTGACCTTCGTCTGTTCTCCTGATGAAGACGAGGGTTCATTGAAGATGCTTCACGAGGAACTGGGAACATTTTCGTCCCACGTGGCCCATGACGTTCTCTTCCAGTTTTCCACAGCTCTGGCCTGTAGACCAGCTCCAGTCGACTGCACCATCACTGGTACAGCTCACTGGGCTCACTGGTTCACCTCCTGTAGTGTGGGTTACATAGTTTACAAGTTCTGCTTCCCTCAGATTCCCACGGTAACGAGTACGACCTGAGTCACCTGATGAGGAATGCTGATGACGCTCCATGGATTCCCATCGATCCTGAATCCACATCCTCACGAAGCTTCTTTATCAACGTGTGCAAACCTCTGCCCACGCTCAGAGGCTGTCCAGGTCAGAGATCAGCTCGAGGACAACAGTGTTCATAACATCAGCTGTGTTAGTGCGGTGCTGTTTAGCAGCATCATTTACACTATTGAGGGTTGTTGGTTTATATGTCTGTTGTGTCACCAGTTACCTTGATGACCAGTTGATTTGAAACATCTGTGTGGTCAGACTGTTCAGGTTTAACTTATCCTGTGTGCAGTTGGTCCTCTGGGTGCGTGCGCAGTGATCGAAGGGAAAAGCCTGAATTTGGGATTCGTCCAGTCAACCCCTAGAGTCGCTGAGGACGGATCAGTGAGCATTGTTTACCGGGGGGGGGACAAGTGTAGCGCCAAAGCCAGATACTCCACACGCATCATCTTCCAGTGCCACGACAACACGGTGAGTTAAACCTGACTTATCCCAATAAGTCTGAGTTTAACCAGTTAACCTGAGTTAAACCTGACTTATCTCTATAAGCCTAAGTTAAACCTGACTTATCTCGATAAGCCAGAGTTAAACCAGTTAACCTGAGTTAAACCTGATTTTTCCTGATAAGCAGGGCTGCTGGAAAACATTTTGAACAGGGGGTGCTGTGAAAAAAAATGTTTGTTTTTTTCAGACAAAAAACTTATGAGCCTATTAACCTATTTAAAATACATTTTTAAAATATATAAATTGATTGAGATTCTCTACTTTATTGTCATATGCACTTCAGTACACACCAGGGGTCTCGGACTGGGGGGGTGGGGGGTGGGGGGTACAGGGTACTGAGTACTCAAGCTCCAAAGCGGCTCAGATGTCTTTTTTATATATACATTGTGTATGAAAATGCATTTTAAACATTTTTATAATATTTATATTGGAATGAAAACGGCCCTATGTGAATATAAACTGGTTGTTAATCACAGTTTGGCACTAAAAACAATCATTCCTGCTGCATCAGGGTCCTAGCTACCACTCCTTTAAAACAGTGCAAATGGTACGACCCACATGTGCTTCTGCAGTGCTGAGTCAGGTTTATGTATACAGGTAGTCTGAAGTGCTGAGTCAGGTATATGTATACAGGTAGTCTGAAGTGCTGAGTCAGGTATATGTATACAGGTAGTCTGAAGTGTGGCTGTGACGTGGAGCAGGAGGTAGAAAGCAGCATGTTTTTCCTCAAGAAAGGAAAACCAGGACAAAAAGTCAAAGAAAGGGAGAAAAGATGAAATGAGGGAAAACATCTGTTTACTCAGTTCTTCAGAGATTTAAAACACTCACATCGTTTTTAGACAATATATTATTTAGTTTGAAATTAACTACGTGCACTCTCACACATTTAAATACTGGAACATTCCTTTTGCACGTCAAATCTAAATTGGAAATAAAATTATTTTTAAAAAGATCATTTTGAAGATGAAATTTTGCTGCCACCAAGTCTTAAGTAGGTGTCTCGAGTGTCCCCATGATTCTAATCATTTAGCTTTTATTAACCTTTCTATATGTTTACTCTGTGTGTGTGTATATATATATATATATATATATATATATATATATTAGTTTCACTCCTCTCCCTCCAAAAAAAATAAAAATATTTACCAGTCGCCCCTTAAATTGTAGCAAAAATGTCACAAACACAATATTCAATAAACCATTAAAATATAGTAGAACAGATATATAAAGTACAAACAATGGATATGGAGTCATTAGGTTATTGCAGGTTTTTTTCAACCTTGGGGTCAGGACCCCATGTGGGGTCAGCCTGGCATTAAAATGGAGTTTAAATGTCTAGTAATTGGTAAAATAAAAAAATACAAAAAGTTGTTTTTTTTTATTATCATTATTTTTCAAATACACATCACACAATAAATATCAAATAACTGTATTCTATGCTTTAACTTTCTCAAATATATAAATCTAGTTCAAATAAAATACAGTATATAAACATTTAATCCTGGCTACTCTGTATTAATAGCACACTTTAATAAACATGGTCTGCGTACCCATGTCTTCAAAAGACACAAGTGACACTAGTGAGCGGGAAACCTCTTTACTGCGTCACCACTAGCCCTGATTAGGCCTAAGAATAGTTAGATTAAAATCTAAAATACATGTAATAGCCTACGTGTGTCAAAATCATTTCCCAAAATATTCATAAGGAATTTATAAATTGTGCAAAATATTTGTATTATTATTTACTTATCCCGATACACCTGAGTTTAACCAGTTAACCTGAGTAAAACATGACTTATCCTGATACACCTGAGTTTAACCAGTTAACCTGAGTAAAACATGACTTATCCTGATAAGCCTGAGTTTAACCAGTTAACCTGAGTAAAACATGACTTATCCTGATAAGCCTGAGTTTAACCAGTTAACCTGAGTAAAACATGACTTATCCTGATACACCTGAGTTTAACCAGTTAACCTGAGTAAAACATGACTTATCCTGATAAGCCTGAGTTTAACCAGTTAACCTGAGTAAAACATGACTTATCCTGATAAGCCTGAGTTTAACCAGTTAACCTGAGTAAAACATGACTTATCCTGATACACCTGAGTTTAACCAGTTGACCTGAGTTAAACCTGACTTATTCCAATAATCTTGAGTTAAACCTGAATTATCCCCTTAAGCCTGAGTTAAAGCTGATTTATCTCGATAAGCCCGGGTTTAACCAGTTAACTTGAGTTAACCTGAGTTGACCCAGTTAACCTGAGTTAAACTTGACTTATCCCGATAAGTCTGAGTTAAACTGGATTTATCTCAATAAGCCTGAGTTTAACCAGTTAACCTGAGTTAAACCAGTTAACCTGAGGTGAACTAGTTAAACCTGACTTATCCTGATAAGCGTTAGTTAACCCAGTTAGCCTGAGTTAAACCAGTTAACCTGAGGTAAACTAGTTAAACCTGACTTATCCTGATAAGCGTTAGTTAACCCAGTTAGCCTGAGTTAAACCGGATTTATCTCAATAAGCCTGAGTTAAACCTGTTTCAGGGCTCTCCGATGTTCGATCGTCTGATTGGCTGTGAGTACGTCTTCATCTGGCGAACATCTGAGGCCTGTCCAATTAGAAAGTCTCAAGGTAAGCCCCGCCCACAGATGACTGCAGCTGATTGGACGGTTGATTGAAGGAGTTTTTCCTCTCAGGCGATAACTGTCACGTGACCGACCCGAGGAGCGGCGCTGAGCTGGATCTGAGCGCGCTCAGAGGCAGAGACTACGTGGTCCAGCCCCCAGGGCAAAAGTACACCTATCACCTGTCGGTGTGCGGCGCCCTGCAGGGGGCGCTGTGCAAGCACGGGGGCGCTGGGGCGGAGGCTGTGTCCTCCTGTCAGGTGGACGAAAACACACACAGGATTGCAGGTTAGAGCGCACACGCACAGCGGCATTCACGGGAATCTGTATACAGTAGAGTCATAACCTGTGGGTGTGTCCCATACAGGGATGTCCAATCAGACCCTGACTTTGGTGGGAGATCAGATCATCCTGAACTACACGCACGGAGAAACCTGCCACCGGATCTACCAGAGATCCACTGAGATCTACTTCTCCTGCCACCCGCACAGGAACCCCGTGAGTGGGCGGGGCCAGGCCTTGTCCTCACCTTCAGTGTCATGGTACCTGTGTGCTGTTGTGTGTCCAGGGTGAACCGGAGTTCCTGAAGGAGACGCCTGAGTGCACGTACCTGTTCAGCTGGCCCACGGCCTTAGCCTGTGCACCTGTGGAGAGCAGCAGCTGCTCCTACAAGTAGGACACGTCCCACCTCACATGGTCATCAGACTATCCTGTGACCACTTAGAATGATCAACCTGAGTTAGTCTGAGTTAAACGTGAGCTAAACCTGAGCTAGTCTGAGTTTAAAATTAATTCATGCAAAATTATTTTAGCAATGATCTTGGCTTGATACTGAGGTAATCTTAAATAGATTTTGTTAATCCTGAGTTTAAAATGAGTTAATCCTGAGTTTTCCTCCTTAGCGACGGTCACAGCCGCTCCTTCGACCTTTCACCTTTGACTTTGGACTCCAGGAACTGGGAGGTGGAAGTTTCCTTTGGGACCAACAAGACGTACTATATCAATGTCTGCAGGTCATTGGTGCCGCAGGCAGGTCCGTGGTCCCGCCCCTCAGCTGTGATTGGGCGGCGCTTCTGTCAAACCTCTGAGAATTTAGATCTAATCCTGATTCTGACTCTTTGATCCCTAATCCTGATCTTTAATCCTAAACTCTAATCCTCAGGTTTCCACACCTGTCAGCCTGGTGCTGCTTCCTGTATGAAAACAGGAAGTGAGCACGTTAGTTTGGGTCACGTGATGTCCGGTCCATCGTGGGAGGGGAACTTACTGACTCTGCATTACGGCGGTGGGGGGGCTTGTCCTGATGGCCGCCGTAACATCAGCAGCGTCATTCGCTTCAAGTGCGATGCAGACAAAGTGGTGAGAGGCGAGGGTTCAAATCCTCTCGTGTTACTTATTTGTGTAGTTGTGTGTGACGTTGTTGTTGTGTGTGTGTGTGAGAAAAGGATTCTAGGCCCACACTGATCTCTGAGGTGGAGGAGTGTGTTTATAATTTCCTGTGGTTAACGGCCGCCGCCTGTCAGCTCAACGCTACACAACACGATGACTGCAGAGTCAACAACCCAGCTACAGGTGCTTCCTGTTTATGCTTGTTTCCTGTTCACTTTTGTTTCCTGTTTACATTTGCTGCCTGTTTACATTAGTTTCCTGTTTATATTTGTTTCCTGTTTATGTTTGTTTCCTTTTTACATTTGTGTCCCATTTATGCTTGTTTCCCTGTTTACGTTTGTTTTCTGTTTTCATGTTTCCTGTTTTTGCTTGTTTCCTGTTAACGTTTGCTTCCTGTTTACGTTTGTTTCCTTGTTTAAGTTTACTTCCTGTTCATGTTCGCTTCAATTTGTTTCCTGTTCACATTTGTTTCCCATTTATGCTTGTTTCCCTGTTTACGTTTGCTTCTTGTTTACATTTGTTTCCTGTTTACGCTTGATTATTGTTTACGTTTGTTTGCTGTTTGTTTATTTCTTGTTTATGTTTGTTTCCTCTTTACGCCTGTTTATGTTTTCACACACTAGCACTTTATCCACCGATATCAGTGATTGTGTGTGTGTGTTCCAGGTCACATGTTTGACCTTGGCTCTCTGACCAAGGTCAGTGGTTACACAGTGTTCGACCATCAGAACCGACGTAGAATGTTCCGTCTGAACGTGTGTGGGAACGTGAGCGAGGCCGGCTGTGAGCAAGGCAGCGGTTAGTTACACAACTACTACACAATCATTAAACACAAGTGACTTGAAAATTACACTCTTTGTGTGTGTGTGTGCGTGTGTGTGTGTGCGTGTGTGTGTGTGCGTGTGTGTGTGTGCGTGCGTGTGTGTGTGTGTGTGTGTGTGTGTGTGTGTGTGTGTGTGTGTGTGTGTGTGTGCGTGTGTGTGTGTGTGTGTGTGTGTGCGTGCGTGTGTGTGTGTGTGTGTGTGTGTTACACAGCGGTGTGTGTGAAGGAGGGCTCCTCAGTGCTCAGTGCAGGATTGGTCAGCAGGAAGCTGTCATTCAAAGATCACGTGGTGGAACTGACTTATGAGGGAGGAGCTCTGTGCTCAGCAAGCCCCGCCCACAAACACAGAAGTGTTATTACCTTCATCTGCAGGTAGCTCTGGTCAGACTCCGCCCTACTGCTTTCATTGGATGTTCCACACTCTGACTCCGCCCCTCCCTCTCTATAACCCCGCCCACAGGCCCGCTTCCTTGGGCTCGACCAATCCGGAGCCCGTCCTCATTGACTATGACGCCGACACATGCACGTACTTCTTCTCCGTGCACACGGAGCTTGTGTGTGAGCAGCCAGTGAGTGCACGTCAGCCCCTCCCCTTTTCTGTAGCCACGTTCACAGCGTTAGACAGCAGCTGCTCCTTCTGTCGCAGGTCAAGTGTTCGGTGCAGAACAAAGATGCTCTGATTGATCTGACACCGCTGATTCACGTCAACGGATTCTACACCGCCACAGGTCAGTGGGTCCACACGAGAGGTTGAACGACTTCATACTTTTAAAGGTCCACTATATGTGCACACTAGTTGAGTCGACGTTGACTAGTCGATGACGTCACTAAGAGCCGAGTCGAGTGGCAGCCGAGTGCAAAAAAAAAAAAAGCCGCTGCAGTCACAGATTTTTTGGGTCGCAGACTTTAACACAACACCACCAGCCCCTGGGACACGGAACATGCTATAGAAGCTCAGTAAACCCAGGAACACTGCAGCTTCACCTACCGTGAGTCTACGCTACCTGTTAAGCCCCAAGGCTTCCTCAGAGCCGGGTGTTTAGACTTTGTTTGGGCTGTTTTTACGGTGGCTTTGACTTTCTTCACCAAAGCCGGTGTTGTGCCAAATCTGTGACCCAAAAATATCTGTGACCGCTTTGGCTTCTCGGCGGTAGAAAAGAAGAGTGCTACGTCAACTACGTAAACCGCTTCGTAGCTATTAAGGAGCAATTTACTCCCCCTTAAACATGATGCTCCAGTGGGTGAAGTAAATGCAGACTGGAGAAGAATTACAAACCTGTTTAAGGGGGAGTAAATGTCCCCCCAGAAGCTGCAGGGGTTGGAACTGTCACCACTTCCGGTCACAGACTTTTTCGAGTCACAGATTTTGGCACAACAGCGGTCTTCCCCCGCTAACGGAGCCTCCGTCCTGCACTGCTGATGTTTTCCAGATCTGCTTAATTCACAGACATGTGACCACTACAGCTAATGTTAGCATATATATTAGCCGTAGTATCTGCCTACCAGCTGTAGTTTGAGCACAAACCAGGAATGAGCGAGAAACACTTGCCGGGGTAGTCGGACCCTCGTTTGCAGTGTTGTGCCACGATTTTGGGCAAAAGTCGGGTACTGCAACTAGTCAACGTCACGTGGACAGAGTCGTGAAACAACATTAAAGTCAACCCCTAGTCCACACACACATACACACACACACACATACTGTAACTCAGCAACTGTCTCTAACAGACGACTCGTTGGATCAGAGCGATGGATCTCCTGATTTCTACATCAACGTGTGTCAGCCCCTTAACTCAATCGCCGGAGTTCCCTGTCCTCCAGGATCCTCCGTCTGCATGGACCCTGACAACGGCCCGCCTGTGGTAAACAAACATCAACATAAACTAATAGCTACAGTACATCAGACTCATTATTGTTGTTGTTTGTTATTGAAAATAATTGTTGTTTTTTGTTGTTATTTAGGACATTGGTCGCAGCACAGACGGTCCGCAGGTAAACATCGTCAGCGGGGAGGTCTCCATCACTTACAGCAGCTCCACCCCCTGTGCTGCTGATCCAGCGCTAAATTACAGCTCCAGTATTGTCTTCAGCTGTCAGAGAGGAATCGAGCGGGTACGATTGTTTCCTATTTACGTTTCCTGTTTACGTTTATTTCCTGTTGACTATTGTTTCCTGTTTATGTTTCCTGTTATGTTTGTTTACTGTTTATGATTGTTTCCTGTTTACGTTTATTTCCTGCTTACATTTGTTTCCTGTTTACGTTTGTTTCCTGTTTATGTCTCCTGTTTACGTTTATTTCCTGTTTATGTCTCCTGTTTATTGCTTATGTTTGTTTCCTGTTGTGCTTCCCTTTGTTTATCATTGTTTGTTGTTGTTGTTGCAGGGCTCTCCTCGGATGGCGGCGGCCCTAAAGTGTCACTTTGTGTTTACGTGGGCGACTTCACTGTTGTGTTCAGACTCAACACAAACAAACAAGTGTAACCTCACAGACACACAACTACAGTTCACCTTTGACCTCAGCAGACTGAAGGGGGAGGAGGAGGTCAGTGTGTGTGTTTCTGTGTGTGTATGAACTGTGTGTCTATAAATGTGTGTGTGTGTGTATGAACTGTGTGTCTATAAGTGTGTGTGTGTGTGTGTGTGTGTGTGTGTGTTAGGTAGAGGTGAAAAGAGTCTAGAAAAAAATCTACTTTAGTAAAAGTACTGTTACTTGATGAAATTTTACTTCCTGTATTTTCGGACTATAAGGCACACTATCAATGAATGGGTCTGACCGGGTCTATTTTCACACATAAGGCGCACAGGTTTGTTGTTGTTGTTATTATTATTAAGGCACATTAAGCGAAACAAAATAGTCAGATAAGTCAAACTTTATTCAACTCATTAATAATAATTCTCAACATTGTTCAGGTTTAACACATAAAATATAGAACATTACACTTTTTCAGTTCAGTATGTTGAAGCACAGTACAGGTACATATCACTCCACTGACTACGGTAGCCCTGAAGCGCCAAAAATCCATCAAGTGGTGCAGCTTCATAGTTTACCAAAGTTGTACTAAAAACATTTTGACATATTAATTTCATATATAAGACGCACCTGATTATAAGGCGCACTGTAGATTTTTGAGAAAATTAAAGGATTTTAAGTACGCCTAATAGTCCGAAAAATATGGTAAGTATAAGTAATGTTACTGGTGCAAAAATCTACTCGAGTAAAAGTTAAAAGTAAATCACTTAAAATGTACTCAGTGAAAGTTACTTACTTACTTTTTCTTTGGGGGGGGGGGGGATCCAATAAATAATTTTACAGTAAGAGAACAATTCCTATCTTTAGGAATCTCTAAAAACAAGAAATGTGGACAGTATGTTATATAAAGTCTATAAAACATTCTAAATGGAATGTTAAAAACTTTGTTTGTATCTATTTATTTAAAACAAACTGTTTAATGAACAGATTACATTGATTGTGCATAAATTGTGCATAAACATCAAAGAAAACATAAAAAAATGCTAAATGAAATAATGAGGTAACAGTGTTTGTGTCAGATATTTACAACTAACAAACATTCTTCAGGGGCCTCGTTTATAAACGCTGTGTACGTAAAAAAGAAAGCGTTCACCACTTATAAACAACGTTTGCGACTTATTTTAAAAACCTGGTGAGATAATGTTTCCATGGCAACTCTAACCCTGTATGCACTAAATCATGAGAAACGGGAAACTCCGCCCCTAACAGGAGAAGGATCAAATTAATGACAGCTCTGTGAAATGAATACATAGTGTGGAAAACATTGCGTATTTCACAACATATCATATATGAAGGATAGATTTCCCAAAAACGAAGGAGGAAAAAATGATACTGACGCCACAGAGTAACGTACGCGTGCCTACAAATACAGTTTTATATTAATAATAATAAAATCACATGATCATTGCTCTAAACGGCTGATTATTTAGCGACAACACCTGTAACTGTTGTAAAAAGAAATGCACACTTAATGCATGAAGACACACAGTGGCTTATCAGGCACTGCTGGAGGACGAGGTGGAGACTCTGGAGGGAGAGGATCTATAGACAGGACCAGGACCCCCCATGAGGACAAGGTGCTGCTGAGGCCCCGGTCTGCACTCACTAGTAAACACCCAGAGACTGATGAAAAATATGGTTTTACTTTAAATTAAATATTGTAATTTATGTAATGGAAACAGGCGTAGATTTATTTTACTTTGCAACAGAATCTATTTCTAATGTAACCAAGTACTGTTATTGAAACTAGAAGTGTGACGATATCTCGATACGGTGATATATTGTGATATTTTTTCACACAATTGATTATCGATATGCTCGCGCTAAATATCGATTTATTTTTGTTCATCTTTTTTTTTCAAAACCTTTTCTGCTTTTTCACTAAAACGTGCAGGTACGTCTTCACAGAAATGTTGTCACTGTTAGGCTAGCTCGTTTCAGCTGCCCTCAACAATGGCGCCGGGTCGGGAAATGCCCGTTTGATATGACGTCATGTGGGAACTATGTATAACCGAGCCTATGGTCACGTGACTGCCATAAAGTGAAACGTTCTCCAGGTCACGTGACTGTCCGTCTCCTCCAAACTTACATAATCAGTATTTCCAGAGAGAAGCCCCGCTCAGAGTATTGATTCTGTCAGCGCTGTATATTGGCCTGAGGAGTCATTAAAATAACTCATATGGGTCAACTCTTTAGGTCACAAAGTCCACGGTGGAGCTTTAAGTAAAAGTATAATTACAGATTTTAGAAAATACTCAAATAAGTAGAACTGCACAAAAAAGCTTCTCAATTACAGTAACGAGAGTAAATGTAATACGTTACTTTCCACCCCTGGTGTTAGGTACAAGGTAGCTCTGGTGTGTACCACCTGAGTGTGTGCGGTTCCCTGTCTGGCTCCTGCTCTCAGAGTTCCGTGTGTCTCATATCTGCTGAGTCATCGCTGTCGTTTGGGAACAGTTTGGTTCAAACTATGGATTATAAACACGAGGAGGAGGCCGTGCTGCTGCAATACGGAGAAGGAGACGCCTGCCCCTCAGGTCAGTGAGACTTCCTCCTTTAGGTCAGTGAGACTTCCTCCTTTAGGTCAGTGAGACTTCCTCCTTTAGGTCAGTGAGACTTCCTCCTTTAGGTCATTGAGACTTCCTCCTTTAGGTCAGTGAGACTTCCTCCTTTAGGTCAGTGAGACTTCCTCCTTTAGGTCAGTGAGACTTCCTCCCTCAGGTCAGTGAGACTTCCTCCTTTAGGTCAGTGAGACTTCCTCCCTCAGGTCAGTGAGACTTCCTCCCTCAGGTCAGTGAGACTTCCTCCTTTAGGTCAGTGAGACTTCCTCCTTTAGGTCAGTGAGACTTCCTCCTTTAGGTCAGTGAGACTTCCTCCTTTAGGTCAGTGGAGACTTCCTCCCTCAGGTCAGTGAGACTTCCTCCCTCAGGTCAGTGAGACTTCCTCCTTTAGGTCAGTGAGACTTCCTCCTTTAGGTCAGTGAGACTTCCTCCTTTAGGTCAGTGAGACTTCCTCCTTTAGGTCAGTGAGACTTCCTCCTTTAGGTCAGTGAGACTTCCTCCTTTAGGTCAGTGAGACTTCCTCCCTCAGGTCAGTGAGACTTCCTCCTTTAGGTCAGTGAGACTTCCTCCCTCAGGTCAGTGAGACCTGGGGAGGGGCTCTTGGGGGATGATCACCACTGAGCTGTAACAGCTGTTGTCATGGTGAATGTGTAGTCTTTTTAAATGTTGTTTAGTCACCAGTTGTGATGGTGACCAGTTGAAGTGATACACCAAGGTCACTTTCTTTGCCTGGATGCAGCTGCAGGGAAGCGTCAGTCCTCCTTCCTGTTCCTCTGCGACCCGGCGGCCGGCCGCGGCACCCCCACACTGCTGTCGGAGACGGCCGGCTGCTCGGCCACGTTCCAGTGGAAGACGGACGTGGTCTGCCCCCCCAGGAGGATGGAGTGTAAGCTGGTGAGCCGACATCGCACGTTCGACCTGCGAGGCCTGTCGTCGCTCACCGAGCCGTGGAAGTTCAGCCATCGGGAGAATGCGTACGTGTGGTAGCTCCGCCGCACATGAACACATGTTTCTCAGGGCTCAGCAGCTCTCTCCCTCCCTCAGGTATTACATCAACCTGTGTCAGGGAGTGCACGGCGGCTGCTGGACTGTCCCAACAATGCCACCGTGTGTCGGCGTCCTGCGGCCGGGGGGCGGAGCCAGACTCTGGGTCGAGTGTACACGCAGAAGATGAGCTACAGTGTGAGAAGTTCTCTGAGGACGTGTTTATGAGCTCCAGCTCACTCTGACCTTCTTCTTCTTCCTCTTCCTCTTCTTCTTCTTCCTCTTCCTCTTCCTCTTCTTCCTCTTCTTCTTCTTCTTCTTCTTCCTCTTCCTCTTCCTCTTCTTCTTCTTCTGCAGATGGAAAGATTTCTGTCCGCTACTCCTCCGGAGATGACGTCTGTGGTAATGGTGTTAAGGCCATGACAGTGATTGAGCTAACCTGTGGCTCCACTGTCGGACACCCGGCACTCATCAGGTACAACAAGTCCATGTGGACACACACACATGCACACACACACACACACACACACACACACACACACACACACACACAGATGCACACTCATACACAGATGCACTCACAAAGACACACACACTCACATGCACACACACACAGACACACTCTCACACACACACAAGCACTCACGCATGCACACACACACGCTCTCTCTGGTTAAGGCTGTGTTTGTATTCCAGGTTAAACGTTGTGTGTGTGCGTCCTACAGTGTTTTTATGTCACACTTTGACATGTTGAAGTATTTTAACGTATTCACGCTCACACTCGCCTACATCATCAGCCTAACCGTGTGTGTGTGTGTGCAGTGTGGACGAGGCGTCCTGCCGCTTCCTGATTGGCTGGGAGACTCGCTCTGCGTGCGCGGTGAAGCAACAGGAAGTGAAGATGGAGAAACGGAACAATCCACGTTCCAAACACGGGAACCAAACTCAGCCTCGACCGCTTTTACTTCAGGTACCCAGTGTCCCAGTGTCACCATAACACACTCCCAGTGTGGTCACTTTGATTCTTCTGGTCCTCAGCTACCACCAGGCGTCTGGGGACATCCGTAAAAATGGGGACCGTTACATTTATCACATCCAGCTGTCAGGGATCACCAACCACTCTCTGCCCAGCTGTGTGGGGGCCAACATCTGCCAGGACAAAGTCAACAACCTGTACCGACGCAGGATCGGCTCGTCGACCCAGGCCAAGTACTTCGTCAAAGGTCTGGAGTCGTCACATGATCCGTTTCTGTTTGGCACCTGGTTGCCCTTGTAACACCTTCTCTGGCCCCGTCAGGAGCCAACCTGGACGTGATGATTCCATCTGAGTCGGCCTGTGGCCGGGAGCGGAACCGGACGGTGTCGTCCACCATCATGTTTTACTGCAGCCCGTCTGCTGGGGTCGGCATACCGGAGTTCATGCGGGAGACTGATGAGTGTCAGTATCTGTTCCTGTGGCACACGGACACCGTCTGTGGACTCATGTGAGCACACACACACACACACACACAGCAGTGTAGCACTCACACTGGTCATCGTTATACCTGGTGACTCCCTAATGCTGTCACCAGATAACATGATCACCACTAGAGCTCTATCTGTGTAGAACCGTGGACACGCAGACGGACGACGGCGGCGCTGACGCCGATGACTCATCACTGTGGAGGCGGAGCCAGGCAGTGGGCGTGGTCCTCATTTTCCTGTTTTTGGGCGTATCCATGTGTCTGCTGGGACTGCTGCTGCACAAGAAAGAGAGGAGGTGATACAGGGCTCTCCAGAGCTGGTTACTGTGGTCTCATGTGTGGTGTGTGTGTGTGTGTTGTGTAAGCGTGTCCTGTCCTCTGCAGGGACAGGGTGATGCAGAGGGTGGCCGGATGCTGTCGCCGTGGAAACCAAGTGTCCTACAAATACTCAAAGGTCAGTGAAAGAGACGCTGTTTACAGAATGAATGTCAGACCTGTAGGAATACTGACCTGTCTGTGTCTGTGTGTGTGTGTGTCTGTCTCTCTGTTTCTCTGTGTCTGTCTCTGTGTGTCTGTCTTTGTCTTTTTGTCTGTGTGTCTGTCTCTGTGTGTGTCTGTCTCTCTGTGTGTCTGTTTCTCTGTGTCTGTCTCTGTGTTTCTGTCTGTGTCTGTCTCTGTGTGTGTCTGTCTCTCTGTGTGTCTGTTTCTCTGTGTCTGTCTCTGTGTGTCTGTTTCTCTGTGTCTGTCTCTGTCTGTCTCTCTGTGTGTCCGTCTCTGTGTGTCTGTCTCTCTGTGTGTCTGTCTTTGTGTGTGTCTGTCTCTTTGTGTGTCTGTCTCTCTGTGTGTCTGTGTGTCTGTCTGTCTGTCTGTGTGTCTGTTTCTCTGTGTCTGTCTCTGTGTGTCTGTCTTTGTCTTTTTGTTTGTGTGTCTGTTTCTCTGTGTCTGTCTCTGTGTGTGTCTGTCTCTCTGTGTGTCTGTCTCTGTGTGTGTCTGTCTCTGTGTGTCTGTCTCTCTGTGTGTCTGTCTCTGTCTTTCTGTCTGTGTCTGTCTCTGTGTGTCTGTCTCTCTGTGTGTCTGTGTCTCTGTGTGTCTGTCTCTCTGTGTGTCTGTTTCTCTGTGTCTGTTTCTCTGTGTGTCTGTTTCTCTGTGTCTGTCTCTTTGTGTGTCTGTCTCTCTGTGTGTCTGTGTGTCTGTCTGTGTGTCTGTCTCTCTGTGTGTCTGTTTCTTTGTGTCTGTCTCTGTCTTTTTGTCTGTGTGTCTGTTTCTCTGTGTCTGTCTCTCTGTGTGTCTGTCTCTCTGTGTGTCTGTTTCTCTGTGTCTGTCTCTGTGTGTCTGTCTCTCTGTGTGTCTGTCTCTGTCTTTTTGTCTGTGTCTGTCTCTGTGTGTCTGTTTCTCTGTGTCTGTCTCTCTGTGTGTCTGTTTCTCTGTGTGTCTGTTTCTCTGTGTCTGTCTCTCTGTGTGTCTGTTTCTCTGTGTGTCTGTTTCTCTGTGTCTGTCTTTGTCTTTTTGTCTGTGTGTCTGTTTCTCTGTGTCTGTTTCTCTGTGTGTCTGTTTCTCTGTGTCTGTCTCTCTGTGTGTCTGTTTCTCTGTGTCTTCTCTCTGTTGTCTGTCTCTCTGTGTGTCTGTCTCTGTGTGTCTGTTTTCTCTGTGTCTGTCTCTCTGTGTGTCTGTTTCTCTGTGGTCTGTCCTCTCTGTGTGTCTGTTTCTCTGTCTTTTGTCTGTGTCTGTCTCTGTGTGTCTGTCTCTCTGTGTGTCTGTTTCTCTGTGTCTGTCTCTGTGTGTCTGTCTTTGTCTTTTTGTTTGTGTGTCTGTTTCTCTGTGTCTGTCTCTCTGTGTGTCTGTCTGTCTGTCTGTGTGTCTGTCTCTCTGTGTGTCTGTTTCTCTGTGTCTGTCTCTGTGTGTCTGTCTTTGTCTTTTTGTTTGTGTGTCTGTTTTTCTGTGTCCTGTCTCTGTGTGTGTCGTGTCTCTCTGTGTGTCTGTTCTCTGTGTCTGTCTCTGTGTGTCTGTCTCTCTGTGTGTCTGTCTCTGTATTTTTGTCTGTGTCTGTCTCTGTGTGTCTGTCTCTCTGTGTGTCTTTTTCTCTGTGTGTCTGTTTCTCTGTGTGTCTGTTTCTCTGTGTCTGTCTCTTTGTGTGTCTGTCTCTCTGTGTGTCTGTGTGTCTGTCTGTCTGTCTGTCTGTGTCTGTCTCTGTGTGTCTGTCTCTCTGTGTGTCTGTTTCTCTGTGTCTGTCTCTGTGTGTCTGTCTTTGTCTTTTTGTCTGTGTGTCTGTTTCTCTGTGTCTGTCTCTTTGTCTGTGTCTGTCTCTGTGTGTCTGTGTCTCTGTGTTTTTGTCTCTGTGTGTCTGTTTCTCTGTGTGTCTGTTTCTCTGTGTCTGTCTCTCTGTGTGTCTGTTTCTCTGTGTCTGTTTCTCTGTGTCTATCTTGTCTTTTTGTCTCTGTGTCTGTCTGTGTGTGTCTGTCTTTGTCTTTTTGTCTGTGTGTCTGTTTCTCTGTGTCTGTCTCTCTGTGTGTCTGTTTCTCTGTGTCTGTCTCTCTGTGTGTCTGTTTCTCTGTGTCTGTCTCTCTGTGTGTCTGTTTTTCTGTGTCTGTCTCTGTGTGTCTGTCTTTGTCTTTTTGTCTGTGTCTGTCTCTCTGTGTGTCTGTCTCTCTGTGTCTGTCTCTCTGTGTCTGTCCTCTGTGTGTGTCTGTCTCTGTGTGTCTGTCTCTCTGGTGTGTCTGTTTCTCTGTTTTCTGTCTTTGTTTCAGGTGAACATGGATGAAGAAGGAGAGAGGAGATGGAGTGGCTGATGGAGGAGTTGGAGGCTCCGGCCCACATCTCCTCCTGTGTCGTCCGGGCGAGGCGGTAACCACGGTAACGGCCACATCAGGACCAAGCCCGTGAACACGGACGGCCTGCGCTCGTTCTCATTGGACGAGCAGGAGGACAGCGAGGACGAGGTGCTGAGCGTGCCCGGGGTGCGGGTGCTCAAAGCGGCCAATCAGAGCGCTTTCCTGCAGGTGAGCAGCTGTCCACTGATGGCTGTGAATGAAGGAGGAGGGGGAGGAGCTTACCAGTGTTTGTTTTCAGGAGGAGAGTGACGAGGACCTGGTTGGCTTGTTGGACGACGCCGACCGCAGACGGAGGAGCAGCAGACCACGCCCCACGGGTCGTCGCCATGACAACCGCACCACCGCCACCGTTCGCCGGCGGGAAGAGGACGACAGTGACGAGGACCTGCTGCGAGTGTGAGACTCTGGCTTTTATTTATTCACCCTTTCACCAATCAGCATGAAGCTAAGCTACATAAGCCCCTCCCCCACGCCTGTTATTGGCTGATCGGCGAACCTGGAGGTATCAGAGGGTTTTTTGTCTGCTTTGGACTCTTATTTTGAAAATCTCAGAGCTTGAATAAGTGACAGGTGTGGAAGAACTTAGGAGGACGAGGATGATTGTCCCAGAGGAAGAGGAGGAGCTAACTGACATCTGAAAGTGTTTGTGTTTCTTTGTGAAAAGGTACGACAAAGTGTTTCCTGTTTAGTGCCATTACTCTGTTTAAACCCGGCGCTCTCTGTCGCCCCCTGTGGTGGTTTTCTCTAGTGTTTCTACTGAAGCTGCTGATGTTTTCACTTTATTTAAGAATGTCAGAATAAACTCGTGTTCACCCTCAAAGTTTCCTCTGAGTCCTTTGATCACAGACGGTCTGTGCTTCCTGTCTGTAGCTTCTTCTCTATACCTCTCTGTTCCTGTCTGTGGCTTCCTGTTTGTGGCTTCCTGTCTGTGGCTTCCTGTCTGTGGTTTCCTGTCTGTAGCTTCCTGTCTGTGGCTTCCTGTTTGTGGCTTCCTCTCTGTAGCTTCCTGTCTGTGGCTTCCTGTTGTTGGCTTCCTCTCTGTAGCTTCCTGTCTGTGGCTTCCTGTTTGTGGCTTCCTGTCTGTGGTTTCCTGTCTGTGTGCACGTGTGTGTGTGTCTGTCTCTGATCCAGACCTTGGTTCATCAGGAGGTTCTCAGGTCTTTTTCAGCTCCTGCTTCAGTTTCTCTGGGAAAGTGTAGAAATGTTCCTGTAATGGCTAACAGCTTTGTGGCTGAATATTAACGTTTGTGTGACGGAGTTCCTCTGACGTAGGATGCTCTGAACCTCTGGACCCTGCTGAGCTGCTTAAAGCTCAGAGTGCGTGTGTGTGTCCCTCAGAGGACACTCAGACACAGACTCACACACACAGACACACACACACTATGACCTCGTTTGATGCGGTCCTGGAGGAAGCCGGGGAGTTCGGCCGCTGTCAGAAGCGTATCTTCGCTCTGCTGTGCATGGTTTCCATGCCGTGGGCCGGGGTCTACGTGGGCATCGTGTTCCAGGGCTTCACCCCCGACCACTGGTGCAGGGACCCAGAGCTGGTCCAGAGGAGGGAAGCCTGTGGTTGGAGCGGGGCGGACACCCGGCGCCTCACCCTGCCCCGGGTCAACGTTTCAGGGGAGCCGATAATGAGCAGCTGCACCCAGTACGAGATGGACTGGAACGCTACGGATACGACCTGTGACCTCACACAGCTGGACCTGCAGGGGGCGCCCACACACAGCTGTAGAGAGGGGTGGGAGTACGACTACGAGGGGCGGAGCTCCTTCGTTACCGAGGTGACAAACACACAGAGACACACACTGAGCCTGTACTTCTCTCTGTATTTAACTGACCTCACAACACACACACAGACACAACACACACACACAATAAAAACACACATACAGACACAACACACACACACACACAACAAAAACACACACACACAATAAAAACACACTCAGACACAACAAACACACACACACACAACAAAAACACACAGACACAACAAACACACAACAAAAACACACACACACAACAAAAACACACAGACACAACACACACAACAAAAACACACACACACAACAAACACACGCACACACAACAAAAACACACAGCAGGACTTCAAACTTTTTTCACTTTTTCTCCCTGAATGTAAAGACTCAAACAATGAAACTTTTCTTTTACAAAAGCTGAACAAAGTCAATATAAGAACTACAAACAGGTCAGAGGTCAGTAGGTACTGACGGGGTCTGTTCCTGTCTGTTGTCACACAGTTTTAAACATCCACTTCACATCTTTCCCTCTTCCTCTGAAGCTCCTGCAGAGACCAGTCCGTGTGTGTTAGCTTAGCATGTAGCCATGCTGGCTGAGCACGGTCAAAGGGTAAAGGGGCGGGGCTACAACATCAGCTCCACCATCTGTTTAAACTGAAAAATATGTTTTTATACCAAACGTGCATGTGTGTGTGATGTGAAAATAAACACAACTCTGTGTGTGTGTGTGTGTGCGCGTGTGTGTGTCAGTTTGACCTGGTGTGTGCAGACTCCTGGTTGGTTGATCTGTTCCAGTCAACTTTAAACATTGGTTTCCTGATTGGGAGCATCGCCATTGGTTACCTGGCTGACAGGTGAGGTCACATGGTCAATCAGAGCCAATTGCTGTGTAGTAAATGTCCCACTAACGTACTACACACTCAATGAGTATATACTGTCTAATATACACTATAGTCTATAGTAGACAGTATATACTATCTACAGTGTATACTGTAGTATATACTGTCTACAATAGACTATAATCTATAGTAGACAGTGTATACTATAGTAGTATAGTATAAGTTTCCCAAGATGCATCTGGAATCTACAACATTAAAAACCTTGTTCACACTGAGGCTAAATATCTCTGTTGATTTTCCACTTTTATTTTGAAAGTTCTGAAAACATCTGAAGTGAGAAAGTGATCAAGTAGAATATCAACATGTGCTCATTTGATCCATAAAACTCACGTAGACATATTTCATTCACACATTTTCAAAGACCCTCCATTGGTCTACTGACTACACTTCCTGTTCATTTCAAAATAAGAGCCGTGTGTACAAAAGAGTTAAAGAACTAATGAAAGATGAGAAGAGATGCTTTTATTTTGAAAAGGGGATGTTTGTCAGTTTGAAGCTGGTCACTGGACCATTTTACATTCAGCTTCCAATGCATCATGGGACGATAGAGTATGAGTAGTGTGCCTATAGATATATATAAACACTAGACTTACCCGTACTGTTATACAATAGGGAGCAACATGGCGGCCATCTTACCTCAGACAGCTGGCCTCGCTCATGACATGGATGTTAACGGTGCATGTAATATTTAAATAACCATAACTTGCTCAATTTTCAACTGGTTTAATGTGTCAGAGACATAACTGTCAAGTATCCCGTTTTGGCCGAGAAACTCCCGTATTTCACTCCCCTTTCCCACCGTCTTCCCGTATCCTGCCAGTTTCCCATATTAGCAAAATAAGAGCATTTTAATGTCAACAAAGACAAGCCTGTCTGATTCTGATCAACCAATTGTAGTTTGTAAATGGTTGACAAGCTGGTATTTTGGATTTCTTGTTAATTTCTTAAAATACGATAATATATATATATAGCATATGTATTAATTTTAGATATAAACATCAGTCTCATGTTACCTTTACATATCCCTGTTCTGTGAAATAGGAGTTGTTTAGGTTATTTTATTTTGTCTTTTGAGGTAAAAACCACATAAACACAATACAGTATAAAACAAAATGTGCACCAAACAAATAAGAAGACAACAAACAACAAACACCCAAATCACATCAGTCAGACAGAACTGGTCCACATACAGTAAAATCCAACCTAGCAAATTATTTAGTAATAACTCTATTGATGTTGTCATTTAGGTTCTATTCTCCCATGTGTGTAAGTCCAAAAAAACCACACAGTGGTGCTGTTTCTGGCTGTATGCTATTCTCCTCCTGTACTTAAGTCAGTCACTGCACGTCTTCATCACAGTTACACACTGTGGGTGGAGCCTCCCTGAAATGTGGGCGTTCCCATTCAAATCTAGCTTTACGCGCATTCTCCGGTGTGCGTAAGTCCTTTTCCTCTTACCTTCTTCTAACCCTGGAATAAGTGCAGCGCCCCCATAAGGTGAAACATTATATTACACTAGAAATATGGACTTAATTACGTTTGAAGCCACACAGACTCATGCGTCGTGCAGCAGCAGCTGTGATCACTCAGCTGCTGCTGTGTGATTAATTAAAACTGTGACAGACACAGACTTCTGTCCACGTTGGTCACAGTGATTCAACTATTTTATGTCCAACGTAAAGTCACAGTTTGATCCACTACAGAGTGAAACATGCTGTCATATGCAGATGAGGATGGAACACAAACTGTTCCCACACATATTTTAATGAGGCTCAGCTCAGCTCACTTTAAACTATTTATATTTAAAACTGTGTATTATGGAAGTTAATAGTTCTGTTTTACTGTAAATATCCCTCTGTATTAAAGCAGGATGTTCTGTGGACACGTTATTACATCGTATGTACATCATCTAACTCTGTCACGCTTTACAGTGATGATGATGATGATGATGATTAAGGAGAGAAACTATGACAAGAATCTGATCAATGATCTGATCAAATCAACCTGTTACATTGTTTATCAATGAAGGCGTTTCAAAATAAAAGTGAACTTCATCATTTTCACAGATTTCATTGACATTTACAAGTGTTGGTAAAACTCCAGGTTCCATGATTTCTAGACAGCCTAAAAAATGACATCACCGCCTCCTTTCCTTCAGCCCGCCTTCTTTCACACATACACACTTTTTGGTCTATCTGATGTTCTATCTGACACAGTGGGCGTGTCAGCAGCCTGGACCAGAGTCCAAAATACGCGTTAGAGAGAAGTGCGTAACTGCAGGTGCGTAAAAAAGCGCTAAAGTCCAGATGGGAGAATAGATCCCTTAATTACTGAAAATTATATTTTAAAAATAGCTTTTTGGGAATGTATTCTGAAAAAGTTTAAAATAATTAAAAACAAGCGATCTGCACTTTTAATGTGTAGTTGATGTGGATGTACATATATACATTTTGTTGTGTGGACGGTGTATTTTGGATGCTTTTCAAAATATAAACATAAACAAAAGGTAGATTGATAAATACTTTATTGATCCCATAAAGTAGAAATTCAGGTGTTCAGTTCCAACAAAAAATCTCAATTGTTGTCTCAGCCTTGATAAGTTGTGTAAATAGGTGGGACACAACTATGTTACACAGTTAAGTGGTTTTTCAAAAGCAAAAGCAGTAATTTTAAGTAGAAGTATCTTATGTCATACTTACGTATAATAAAGTTTGAAATAAGACAAACCGTTTGTGAATCTGTCAATATTTGATTGAGTTCAGGATATTTTTGTTTAAGCTGATCACTCACCTTCCAACAAATACCGTAGAGCGCGTCAGTCGTCTGAGCCAAGATGGCCGCCGTTGTGCTACGCTGGTGAATCTTGCTTGTGTCATCTCGTGTTTATACTGTATATCTCTCTATATATATATATATATGTATATATCTATGAGTGTGCCCACTGTGCATACTTAAAAATGTCCCCCTATAGCTGGGCTATTCAATTTGTGGCTCGTGAGCCAAAGTTGGCCCACAAGCGATTACTTTTGGTCCTCTGTCAGTTATTTTCACTTTTTGATATTTTTTTTAAATATCAAAATTCATGTAATATAGTACAGTGATTAATAAGAAAAAATTTAAAGCTGATCTCCAATTATATGATTTTTCTGAAGTTTTCAAGGATTGTTCAAGGCAATGTCTTTGAAGATGTTTAGATATTTTATAACTTTATGTCTTCAATTACAAACTACTTTAAGTGTTTAATTTACATATTTAATGCACTGTTTTGGCACACAGCCTTCCACCACCATTAATGTTTGGCCACCCCTGCCATATAATATATATATATATATATCATCAACATTAAAATAGATAAACACTTGAAATATGTCAGTCTGTGTGAAATGAATGTATACACTGTACAAGTTTCACTTTTTAAATGAAATTACTGAAATAAATCAACTTTTTTCTGAGAAAAATCACCATTTCTTATGTATGATTTTAGCTATT